>NC_056732.1:1863939833-1864059748 GCF_019279795.1 Protopterus annectens
TTAGCATCTGACACTATGAGGGCTACACTAGTGCTCATAGCTTAGCATCTGACACTATGAGGACTACACTAGTGTCCGCAGCTGAGCATCTGACACTATGAGGACTACACTAGTGTCCGCAGCTGAGCATCTGACACTATGAGGACTACATTAGTGTCTGCAGCTTAGCATCTGACACTGTGAGAGGACTACACTAGTGTCTGCAGCTTGGCATCTGACAATCTGACAGGACTACACTAGTGTCCACAGCTTGGCATCTGACACTATGAGGACTACACTAGTGTCTGCAGCTTAACATCTGACACTATGAGGACTACACTAGCATGCACAGCTTAGCATCTGACACTATGAGGACTACACTAGTGTCCACAGTGGAGCATCTGACACTATGAGGACTGCACTAGTGTCCACAGTTTAGCATCTCATACTATGAGGACTACACTAGTGTCCACAGCTGAGGATCTGACACTATGAGGACTACACTAGTGTCCACAGCTGAGCATGTAACACTATATGGACTACATTAGTGTCCGCAGCTGAGCATCTGACACTATGAGCACTACACTAGTGTCCACAGTGAGCATCTGAAACTGTAAGGACTACACTAGTGTGCATAGCTTAGCATTTGACACTATGAGGAATACACTAGTGTCCGCAGCTTAGCATCTGACACTATGAGGACTACACTAGTGTCCACAACTTAGCATCTGACACTGAGGACTACACAATTGTCCGCAGCTTAGCATTTTACACTATGAGGACTACACTAGTGTCCACAGCTTAGCATCTGACACTGTGAGGACTATACTAGTGTACACAGCTTAGCATCTGTCCCCAATTAACAGTCAAAATAAAGCTCCACAGAGGCTACAGAAGCATTTGCTGTTAGTAACCCTATCCCAGAGAGTACCTGACCACAGCAGGGACCTCGTTCCCCTTCTCTGATGTAAGCATGTTTCCACTCTCCTACCTACAAAGGAATATATACAGGTTTCTCAACAACAAACCAACAAGAATGTCACACCCAAGCACTTCAAAAGGAGTTTCCAAACAGTTTTTGCTATTTATACTAACTTGGTGAGTAATGCATGAAATAAAGCACTGCTACTGTCCTCAGCTGGACTCAAAACTAGAATTTAAAGAACATACAGAGGAATTAAATGAGAAATTTAGTCCGGCTAATACTTACCAGTGCATTGCACAAATGACGCTGATGCTATATGCACAACATATGTATATATATATATATATATATATATATATATATATATATATATATATATATATATATATATATATATATATCTATATATATGTGTGTGTGTGTGTATATATATATATATATATATATATATATATATATATATATATATATATATATATTTTATCTTATCAGTTTGTTAAATGAGTAAGCCTATTGGATGCAAGGTTTCTTTTTAAGGTGAATCAGGGAAAAGTACAGTTGTGTACACTTACCATAAATGTAGATGTTCGAGTGTCTTCACTGTTGCAGTCATCACATTTGGGTTATCTGCCTGCAGTAGCCCCCAGTCAGCCTGATTACCAAAGTCTTGGGTCCTGCATCGGTTGCTGTCTCACTTTCCATGACGTCAGGTAGTCATGGGTATAAAGCATGCAGCCGACACCATTACATCAGTTTATCTTGCCCCAGATGTCAGCCCCCCCCCCCTAATGGGAAGCAATTAAATATATATACAAGGTTACACCTCCAACAAAAAAGCAAATACACCAAAAAGCTTTAAGCATAGTAAGCAAAAATAGAGGTATAGCCAAAATAAGTCAGGGGGCTGGAGGGAGGGTAACCAGGACTGCAACTGTGAATACACTCGAACATCTACATTTATGGTAAGTGTACACAGCTGTACTATGTTCTTCGTGTTTCACTGTTGCAGTTATCACATTTGGGTAGATTCCAAAGCTAAGGATGGGAGGAGGAACTTAGATAGCATTAGGACCAGCTATAAGGTCCTGCAAGACTGCAATGGCAAAGCCAGCTCTGGATTTTGAGAAAATTGGAAAATGGTAATGCTTGGTGAAGGTATGTACAGAACTCCTGGTAGCAGCTTCTAGGATGTCCCTGGTAGGGACACCTCTGAGAAAGGCTGTAGAGGTAGATGCAGCCCTGGTTGAATGTGGTCTTACCCCCCGTGGAGTAGGTTTTCCATGGTGCTTATAGCAGAAATGAATGCAATGGCCTAACCACTTGGAAATGGTTTGCTTTGAAATGGCCTTCCCTTCTGCCCCTGCAGCAAATGCCACCAGCAGCTATGCCACCAGCAGCTGTTCAGATTTCCTGAGTGGTTTAGTCTTATCCAAGTAAAATCTAAGTTGTCTGTGCACATCTAAGGAGTGCAGTATCCATTCCCCTTTTTTCTGTGGATTAGAAAAGAAGGTTGGCAAATGAATGGACTGATTAAGAGCCACACTGGATACCACCTTGGGCATGAAGGAGGGATTGGTCCTGGGGGACTCCCTGTCCGCTTGAAAGATGATGAAAGGCTCCACTGCCATAAGGGCCTGTAATTCAGACACCCTTCTTGCTGAAGTGATGGCTAAAAGGAAGGCTGTTTTCCAAGGAAGGAATTTCAACTCTGCATTTGCAGCTGGCTCAAAAGGAGGTAGAGTGAGTTTTTCCAATACAAAGTTTAGGTCCCAGGCTATAGTTGGGGATCTCCTGGGTGGTCTTAAGTTTTTGGCCCCTCTGAGGAACTGCTTGAGCAGTGGATGAGAGAACAGGGGTGGTTCTGTGTTGTAATGAGCTGAAATGGCTGAGGCATGAATTTTGATGAAGGAAAAGGAGAGGCCCCCTGTGAAGCATCTCAGTTAAGTATTGAAGAATCTGAGGTAAACTGGGCGCTGCTGTTCCCATCCTTGGAGTTTGGTTCCAGGAAAATAATCTTTTCCATTTTTCAGCATAAGATTTTCTAGTACTAGGCCTCCTTGCCTCCAGAATGACATCCAACACTTGCTTACTGAGGGATGGTAACGGAGAGGTCATGTAATTAGTCAGGCTGCCAGGTTCAGGGTTTGAAGCTGTGGGTGCAGAATCTGGCCATCCTCCTGGGACAGCAGGGTAGGGGTCTGAGGCAGGTGCCATGGTGCCAGCAGTGACACACTGCTCAAGAGGGGGTACCAGTGTTGGTGTGGCCAGTCTGATGCAATCAGTATCATCCTTGGTTTGTCCTGTTTGATCTTTAGTAGTACCTTGGAGAGGAGAGGAAGAGGAGGAAAGGCATAAACTGATAGGTTTTTCCAGGTGAAGGACAGGGCATTTACTTTCCAAGCTTGTTTGTGGGGAGTCCTTGTGCAGAATTTGTCCAATTGGTAGTTCTGGGGGGAAGCAAACAGGTCTATCTCTGGGCTCTCCCATTTGTTTATCAACATGTTGAATGTCTTTGGTTCCAGTTTCCACTCGTGTGGGTCCATGAGATTTCTGCTTAGTTCATCTGCCAGTGTATTTAGCTTTCCTGGCAGGAATTGAGCCTATAGGTGCACTTGATAGCTCAAGGCTGTGTTCCACAGAGCCATTGCTAGTCTGCAGAGAGGGTATGAGTGGGTTCCCCCTGCTTGTTTATGTACCACACAACAGTGGTGTTGTCTGTCTTTACCATTAATTGTCCTGGAAGAATGTGGTCCTTGAAGGCTGTCAGAGCATTCTGTACAGCTAACATTTCTTTTTGATTGATATGCAGGTGCATCTGACTTGGGTTCCATTTTCCCTGAATGCACTTCCCTGCCAAGTGAGCCCCCCATGCATAGTCTGATGCGTCTGTTGTTAGGGTTTGGGCGGCAGGGGGTAGAGTGAATGGCAGTCCCTTGTTTTGGTGGCAGGCCTCTGCACACCAAAGGAACTCTATCTGTAGGCATGGTATGATAGGAATCATTGCTTCTAGATCCTGGGAATGTTGACACCATAGGCTTTTTAGATACCATCGTAGTTTCCTCATATGTAGTCTTGCATATGAATTTAGGAGAATGCAGGAGGCCATGAACCCCAAGGCTTGCAGTATTTGTCTTGCAGATAGCAGGGTCTTTGTGGCCATTAGTTTGAAGTAGGCTGTCAAATGAACTTGTTTCTTTGGCGTGAGGAAAGCCATCTGGGAAGTTGTGTTCAAGCTTGCTCCCAGGAATACAATTTGTTGGCAGGGTAGAAGATGTGATTTCTTTTCGTTTATGGTGTACCCCAGAGAAGTTAGCAATTTTTGTACAAACGCCAGATGATTCAATAGTATGTCCTGGCTTTCTGCCTGAATTAGACAATCGTCCAGGTATGGGTATATTTGAATATTTCTTTGCCTGCAAAATGCAATGATTGGAGTTAGGCACTTTGTGAATACCCTGGGCGCAGTAGATAAGCCAAAGGGCAGTGCAGAGAACTGATAGTGCATGAAGCCTGCTTTGAAGCATAGGTATCTTCTGCAAGATTCCCTGATTGGGATGTGCAGGCAGGCTTCCTTTAAATCCAGTGTTTCCAACCAGGCATCCTTGCCTAGCATAGGAAGCAACTGGTGAAGAGTTAGCATCTTGAATTTTGGGATCACCAAAAATGTGTTTAGGATAGAGAGGTCCAGGATAGGACACCAGGAGTTGTCTTTTCTGGGCACCAGGAAAAGTCTCGAGTAGAAACCTTGTCCCCTTTCCTCCTCTGGGACAGTATGAACAGCCCTGATACTTAAGAGAGAGAGAGAACTTGCTTTTGAGCCTCTGCCCATTGATTTGGGGTAGATCTGGCCAACCGTTTGGGGGTGGTAAAGTGTGGAAGTGGAATCTGTATCCTTGGGAAACTATATTTAAAACCCATTTGTCCTGGGTAATATGTTCCCAATTTTTTGCCTGCAGAGCAATCTTTCCCCCTAAAGGAGCAGTCAGTTGAGAAGGGCTTGGAAGTTTTAAAGATAAGTCATTGAGACAGTTTACCATAGGGGGCCTTATTACTCCCTGCTTTGGAAGTGGGAGCCCCCCACTGCTTAGTCCTGTGTGTACCTTGGGACTGAAGCCTGGGTGTTCTGCTGGTTCTGGGTTTGGACTGAGAAGGCCTGGAAGAGGCAGGAAAGGACCAATTCTTAGAGGGCCAAAGCCTACTAAATCTTATAGGTTGTACTTGCAGGAAATCTTTAACAGTTTGCATAGATTTAGCTTTTTCCTCCATCTTTTTAAGTACTTCTTCTGCTTTGTTGCCAAACAGGAGATCCTGGTTTAAGGGAGCATCCAGCAATTTAGCTTTAACATGATCTGGCAAAGATTGCTCCTTAAGCCAAGCATGCCTTCTAAGTACAGACCTGGTGACAGCAGCCCTGCAAGATGCCTCTAGTGAATCAAAACCACATTGCAAAGTATGCTTTCCAACCTGTTCAGCAGAATGCATTAAATCCTGTAAATCCTTATTTTCAGCACAATCAGGAATCAACATCATTTTCTGTTTAAGCAATCCAGTGATATGCTGCTGATACTTTAACATATGAAACTGGCAGTTTAAGGCCCTAATGGCCAAAGCTGTAGAAGTGTATACCTTCTTACCCCATCTATCCAGCGAACTGGAGTCTCTATCAGAGGGGGTAGGGTTTTTGGCAGTAGTAGCCTTGATGCCCTTGGGTCCCTGTGAAATGATCGCAGGATCCGCAGTAGGATTTTTAAAAAGGAACTTGTGAGAGTCAGGGACCCTGTAATATCTATCTGGTTTTCTGGGAGCAGGAGGTAAGGAGTCAGGGGCCAAGTTAGATTCTGAAAAGGCATTATCAGCAATGTCCAGTACAGGGGGGATAGCTAAAGGCCTGTGTTGGGGCAGGATTAAGAAATCCCTAAGCCTCTTTTTAGAATCCGAGTAATCCTGGCTTTCCTAGTGAAAATGCTCCCTAAGAGTATGCAAGGTTTCACCAAAAGAGAAATCCTCTGGAGGGGAGGCAGAGGGAATAGAGTCCTCTGCATCAGAGTCCTCATAGGTAGATAAGGGTAAATCCTGGTCATCAGAGGAAACAGAAATTTCAGAATCCTGATCAGAAGAATCGTAAGCAAATTCAGTCCTAGGTCTCTTAGAGGGGGAAGGCTGGCTTCCCCTGATTAAAGTAATAAGGTCTTCAGCCATTCTTATAATTTGTTTTTTAGGCACAGAGGCTTGACCGTGCGGTCTGGGCGTCGGTTTGCTAGGCATGGATCGAGTTTTAGGTCTTGAAGAAGAAGACGGCGTCAGTTTAATATGAAAGTCAGTAGACCTGAATACACCCTCAGAAGCCGGTGCCTGCACAGCAGCTCCAGACCCATCCAAGGTAGAGACATCCGCAGGTTCCACAGTTGAAGCATCTCGCGGCATACCGGACTCAAAATGGGTCTCAGCAGAGGCCTGTGAATCTGAAGTAGTGGGTATCAGGGGCTGCGAAAGCGCCTCACTGAGTACCGGTGACCTGGTGACTATCTTAGGAGAAGCTTGTCAGCAGCTTTGGACCTATGCGGTCTGTCTCTGTCTTTATCTTTACTTTTTTTCAGAATGTCGGCAGTCGGGTGGCTTACCAAAGCCATATCTGGTTAACTGAACCGAGTACCAAAATATTTAGAAGAGTAAATATACCGACAACGAATAGTTTGTTGCTTAAATAAGGCACAAAACCGACAGCGAGGTACGTTGTGGTCAGGGCCTAGGCAAGGAATAAAGTACGAATGAAGATCTTTATGAGGTATTTGCTTTCCACAAGAAATACAATTATTGACTTTTACTGACATCGGTTTAGAGCAAGAAAAGTTTCCCCAACAGGGTACTTATATTAGTTGAAAACTTCGGTTCTGAAACTCAAAAAATGAAAATTTCAGGAGACGGACGACCGGCACTTGCAAACTGCTTCTGCTTCAGGCACCGCATGGCAAGAAAGACAGATGTAATGGCGTCAGCTGCATGCTTTATACCCCTGACTACCTGATGTCATGGAATATGAGACAGCAACCGACGCAGGACCCAAGTGATAATCTGGCCGACTGAGGGCTACTGCAAGCAGATAACCCAAATGTGATGACTGCAACAGTGAAACACGAAGAACATCTGTCAGGTTAAGTGATTGAGTTGCACAGTAGATAAATGGATGTGGGAGGAATCAAACCCTGTATCCTAGACTAAAGATGCAACTTGTTAACAGAGCAGATCCTTAATACTCTGTGCTAAATGCAATATTGTTCAAATGCCTTAATGCTTAAATTATCATTTATTACATCTACACTTTATATGGCCAAGGGGTTGCTCATATCCAGTCTTAAGCTATCAAAGTGCAATAAGAGTCAATTTAAATAATATTACTTAGTACTAATGCAAGCTAGAGAAAAAAAAAAAAAAAAAAAAAAAAAAAATATAGCGCACAACAATGAAAAAAAAACTTCAGAATGCTTCATGTACCAAAAAAAAATTAATGAAATAAAAAAACATATTATAATAACTTTCAGATAATAATAATAACAAACAATAAAACCTAACATACATGGACAGCCATTAAAGAAATCATCCATCCAGACACAAATTGAACCTGATCTCTCTCACAAGCTCATCACCCACAACCACCACAAACTCTTTATAGATCTTATGATCTCATTCCACAACATCTAATCACCAATCTCTAATCTTAGCAAAAGCCATGTATCCTACTCTCACTCTCACTCTCACTCCCACACCTACATGTTGCCATAAACTGCTCACATATACTTTAAAAGACTCATGGCTACTTATAGCTATATAACAGTTTTATCTCCCTTCTTTAAAATACTTCAAAAATGTATTCAAATACAATTGTTAAACTATCTCCTGCAGGACATACTCATCCCCCCACACAACAGCTTTTATTCTTCCTTCAGTAACTTATACAACTATATAGATATCAGTTTGTCACAGCAAATGTCCACCTCAGTCATCCTCATTAGTTCTCTCTCAGCCCACCCTTCTATGGTTGAAAATCTACCTGTCCAATAGGTATCAGTCAGTAAGATGGCACTCCACCCTCTCTCCATACCTCCCAGTCACCACCTGTGTACCATAAGGCTCTATCCTTGGTCCTCTCCTCTTTAACATTCTCACCAACACCCTCCACATGTACACACAACAGATTTCCCTAATACAGTATGCAGATAACTCCACACTCATTTGCACATTTGACAAAGAGGCACACCTCCAAAAAATTACTTAGGAAGCTTTAACACAACTGAAACGTGGCTCTGTAATTCACAGCTCATGCCCAACCCTAAAAAAAAAAAACTCCAACTTTTTTCTCCATATCTCTCCCATGAAAAAAAAAAAAACATTTAAAGTCCTCTCTTTTGATAATACAACCACTGAAGTCACTCCTCGTAACAAATTATTAGGGATTATAGTGGATGATAATCTTAAATTTGACATTCATACATAAAACTCACATTAAAAAACTCATGAAAAACTTGGGATGCTTTATACAGCCAAAAACCTTCTCACTGACACAATTAAAGCTACACTTGCCACTACTTGTCTCTTCCCCACACTTCTTTATGGTGCTCCCATCCTTACTAACCTTCAGGCCTCACAAAAAGTAAAATTTGAACAATGCTATAACAAACTTGTTAAATTTCCAGCATATACCCCATTCAGAACCTATCATGATATAACACTAAAAAAAGCTTCAATTAGTTAGAACTACCTCATCAACTGACATAGGTTCTTAGACCTATAAAATTATCCATAATCTACCTGCTTGTCCAACACTAAATACCATTCTACAACTATGTTCCTAGTCAAATGTCATGATCCAAAGACCAAAAACTCCTGTCTGTCTATCCACAAACCTATTGAATATGCCTGGCATAGTCTGTACTCATACCATGTCGCTAAGGCCTGGAACTCCTTATCTCTATCCATCAGGTCAATACCCCCCTCCCATCCTTCAAAACCATTCTAAAAGACCTAGCCAAAAGCTGCTCTGTTCTTGCTCAACACCAGTATAAACTATACCCCTAAATGTGAACAAATACCCGTTCATACTTACTCTCCCTTCTTCACTCACTCTCTTACTTCGATCAATAGGGTTGGGGAGGTGGCCTAATGGTTAAAGTATTTGCCTTATAAACACAAGGTGCAGGGTTTGAGCCTCACAAGAGATAATTGGCTAGGCTTAAAATGGCTCGCAAAGGCAGTTAGCCTAGTACTAATCTATGAATCTATGAATCTCTGTCCCTGGCTTTCTCTATAAATATACTACAAGTCTGTTTTTCCTTCCTCATATTGCAATCCCTGTTTGCATTATACTAACTTATGTTTAAATTCTTGTATAGAAGAATCTAATCAAAGATGAGCGACTTGGCTGCTATAGGCCTGTGGGCATATTTATGGTATTTGGAGGATGATGTTTAGTGCGTATTGAGGTGCTGAGGTACTAACCTACTGAATGGCTAAAATGTCTCTAATTATTGTCATATAACTTGTATCTGTTCTTAACCAATGGTTTTATACATGTATAATTGGGTGTAATTATTTAAACTGTAGTTGTTTTTGTATTATTTTTAAAGACTGTACAATGACTATTCTTAAAATGTTTTGTAATACTTCAGAGTTTTTCTCCCTGGGCCTCTACTGAAGATGGGCTCCTACCCAGTTGGACTATTCCAGTAATCAAATATCAGTAATTAAATAAATAATATGACATCTGACCATGATCAGACACTGATGAGTGAAAAAGTCAAACAACAGTCTAATATACCAAGCAGTTATAAACACATCAAATCATAACCTCAGAAAAAAACTGCACTCTGGGTAATTTATTCTGAATCCTGAAATGTTGACAATCCTTGAATATGCAAAAATGAGGATTAAGTCTTACCAGTTTTCCTTTTTGAAAGGAGCAGAATACTCTACATGCTTTGAATTTCTCTATCAACCAATAGTTTATTCTGCTTTGTGAAAGAAATACGACATACCAAGCACACCAGAGCATGCTTCAAGATTTGCAAGTTAGATATCATACAGCTGCAAGGAAATTCTTTGCTTTATTACTTAATGCTTGCTCAACAGTAAATGAACAAATATATTTTTTTCATCTCCAGTTTTCAGTTTCAGCATTCATTTACTTGTCTCAAAAAGATCATATCTACTCACTGTTCAAAGATGAGTGACTTAGCTGCTATTGATGGGGTAAGGGGCTGTAAGGGGTAGTCTGTAGGGTACAGAAGACTGGTGGTACTCGTAGTCGGCAGGTTATTGAGATATAAGATAGAAGAGTAGCTTGTGAAGTACAGCAGAGTGGCAGTAAATACATACTGAGCACAAACGTCGAAGAGGAGAGGGATGCAAGCTTGATGAGGTGTGTGGAAGAGCAGGTCTAATGAAGAGGGTAATACAAAAGTTTGGGGGAGTGGCTAGAGAGGATTTATAGGTTAAGAGCAGGTACCAGATGAGGGTAGATTACAGAATACCAATATGATTTATTTTGTTTGTGGGCATATTTCTGGTACTGGGAGGATGATGTTTAGTGGGCATTAAGGAGTTCAGGTACTACCCTGCTGAATGGGAGTACTACAGTGCTGAATGGGAGTACTACCGTGCTGAATTGGATGAGCACGATTCTATCAGATGTTATAAAGTTTAAGATGCTGTTTAAAGGTTAAGAGGTCATGGGCTTGTGTTAGGGTGACAGGGCTGGAGTTGCAGACTTTGTATACTTAAGAGGTGCAGCAGGAGACACCTACAGAGATATTAGATTTTGTGATTTAGTAACAGGCATTAGTCTGCGGAGTGGAGGGTTCTATTGGTAGAGTAGTGAGGAATTATGCTGCTGTTGCTGGGCCATTTTTCTGATGTTGTGGGCAGTGACTAATTGAAAGAAGATCAAGGTATGTTGCAGTTCAGTCCACCGAAGCTGTTTTAGAGCTAAGCAGTGCTGTGTTCTATATGGAGTATTAGAAGCAATGTTCATGCAGGTGAGATTAAGTGGCTTGCAAATTTACAAAAAAATGGGAGTTCTATACAGAAGTGTTAGGAGTTGGTAAGCTGTGGTAATTTATCTCAGTGTCAGATGTACGGCAGGGCTTTACCCTATATGAATACAAATGGGCACTACGTTTTTGATTTATTTACTGCTTGTTTTAGATGAAAGTCAGATTTCATATTTTTATCAAAATAATCCCATAAATTGTGTGTGGGTTACTATTTTAATTTGGTACAGTTGGAAAAGATTCAACTGGTGAGAGAAATGCTTTGGGGTGAAGACACTAGTTTAAATTAATTTAGCAGCTATGAGTCATGGAGCCAATTTTCAGTAGATTGTAGGGTTCTTAGGTAACCTGTTGTAGTTTTACAGATTCTTGGCAGAGCAGATCAGGGTCGAGTCATCTGCATACTGACAGCAGCATCTTTGCTTGCAGCGTGGAAGTTGTTATAAATATCACAATAAAAAAACAGAATCAAAGCATAAATAAAACTCAAGAATATCCCAAATATATTAAAAAAAGTGGACATGTAGGCTCCAACCAACTTGGCACTTTATACTAACCAAGATTTTTCTTTCTACCAGAACGTAGTCAGAACGTCAGACGTCAAACCACTGAACTTTTACAGCAGTAACTCAATACACTAAGTGAAAAACAGCACCCAGTGACATCACACTTAGTATTTTACAGATTTCAGCTGCAAAACACATGCTATGCTTACCACCCTGAAGATTTAAAAGCATTAAACATAAATTGCCATGTTAACTCATGGTGATCTAAGAAAGCTTCACTGTCCCCTCCCCTTCAGCCTTCAGTCTTCATCAATCTTTCCCAAAGCAATAAAATTATTTTTTTTAAGTTCAAATATTGTTTACTACGCTTACTAAAAGCGTTTCTTGACTCGGTTTTTTAATGGCCCTAATATTCTCAGCAATTCTATCTTTTAACCTTTTACTGGTACTTCCTATATAGAATGTTTGACATAACTGGTTTCAGTTATACCTCTTAAAAGTACCCACAGTCCTTCCAGTGTAATGATTTTCAACATAAGGACTGTTCACTGCATATTTACACTATTTGCAACCAAAATTGAGTTACGTACCACCCACCCTGCCTGTACGCTTGCTAATTGAAGGAGGCTGCTCCAAAAATGCCTTAACATTTTTGACCCTTTTATGAACAGACTGGTTTATTTCTTTAATACAACTCCTCACAGCTAACTGTAAATAATTTTCTTGATCTTCTACCACCATCTCATCTGTCCCCACCTTTCCCTGTGACCCAAGGAAAAGTCCTACTTTAGTAATTAGTGCATTGTCCATTATCTCTCTTACTGAACAGTTGCATAAGTACCATCTCTAACATAAAGAATAGTTGTGTAAAATCTTACCATAACCATAGATGTCCTTCTCTTCACTGCTGCAGTATTCTTAACCTGATAGCTCTCCTTCCTGAAGGTTACCCGACGTCGGCCAGTACACAAAAATCTTATAATACTGTAAGGTATGTTGGATGTCGCACTTAGGCTTCTGTCGGACGTAGGCCATAAAACTGATGTATGCACATATCATCCAACGGGCCTCTACTGAAAATGGACATGTATCCAGTTAGACTAGCCCGGTCATCAAATGTAAATTAAAAAAAAGAAAATAAATAAAATGTCCTTCTATACACTTGCTCTAGTATTCTTAACCTGAGGGAGAGTGCCAAATCTCAAGAAGGAAGGGAGGTGGAAGGAGCAGTGGAGCTCCCAATGAAGCCATGTAAAATGCCTTTAGCAAACCCAGCTCTGGATCTGGAAATGTTGGTTTTTAGTGTTTGGTAAAGGTATGGATAGAATGCCAAGTGGCTGCTTCAAGGATGGTGCTGTTGTCTTAATCCTTGAAGAATGCCTTAGAGGAAGCCACAGTCCTGGTGGAATGGGCCTTCACAGGTGAAGAGAGACTCTTTCCATGGAGGGTGTAACAAAGGCAAACAGTCTTTGAATAAATAGTCTGCTTGGAAATGAGTAAACCCAGAGGCCTGGGATGAAAGTTCACAAACAGCTGATCAGATTTCCTGATTCCTTTAGTCTTGTCCAGGTAAAACCTAACTTGTCTGTGTACATCTAAAGAGTATAGTACCTTCTCACTGTGGTTTTGTGAAGAAGGGAAGTAACTGAATGGATTGGTTAAGGGATAACTCATTAATCACTTTTGGAATAAAGGAAGGGTTTATTCTCAAGGATATGCTATCCTTATGAAATATCAAGAAGGGGGCACCACCATAAGGGCTTGAAGCTTCGACATCATTGGCTGAGGTCAAGGCCACAAGTAAAACAGTTTTCCAAGAGCAATGTTTGATGGAAGCTGAAGAAGCAGGCTCAAAAGGGGCCAGGGTCAGCTTTTCTAAGACAAAGTTAAGGTTCCAAGGAAGAGGAATAGGTTTCCTGGAAGGCCTAAAGTGAAGAACACCCTTCAGGAATTGTTTCACCTCAAATCTGGACACTAGAGGGGGAGAAAGAGTCAGACAAGCAGAAAAAGCTGACGTGTGCTTTGACAAAAGACTAAGCCAAGCCAGCAGAGAGCAATTCACACAAGACAGAACCACAGGGATTCCCACTGTCAGTGGGTCTTGGTTCTTAGAGAGACATCGGAGTGAAAATCTTTTCCACTTGGAAATGTAAGATTTTCTGGCCTCCTGCAAAACCCTGAGCATGTCCTCTGCGAACAGGTGTCTGAAGGGATTAGAATCCTGTAGTGTTGACAGGTGTGGGTGTATTAGGGAACCTTTGTTCTGTGTGAGTAGGTCCAGTCTGTGGGGTAACTTGTGGTGATGGCCTTTGGTGAAATGTAAAAGGAGGGGGAACCAGTGCTGCCTTGGCCAAAAGTCACCAGCAAGATTTTTGGTTGTCTTTTTAAATTGTGAAAAGGAGCTTTGATATTGGAGGAAGAGGAGGGAATGCATACAGAAACATTCCCTTCCAAGAGAAGGAGAGGGTGGCACAAAAAATATTTGGAAGTTGTGTGTTCAGAGGGGAGGCAAATAAATCTATTGGAGGAATACCCCCTTGGTGGACTATGTCCAAGAACGTGTCCCTGTGAATCATCCATTCATGGGACTGAGTTTAGGACCTGCTTAAGGAGTTTGCCACAAGATTTCAGTTGGAGGGAATGTACACTGCCTGAATATTCACATGGTATTTGGTCAGAAATTCCCATACAAACAGAAGAGAAAACCTACAAAGGAGATAGGATTTGGTCCCTCCCACTTGTTCACATACCACAGGGCTGTCATGTTGTCTGTGAACAGTTGTAGAGGACCTGAGGATTTGGTCCCTCCCACTTGTTCACATACCACAGGGCTGTCATGTTGTCTGTGAACAGTTGTAGAGGACCTGGGCAAAGGAGAAGTTGAAATGCTTGTAGAACTAGTAGCAATGCTCACATCTCCCTGATGTTGATGTGTTCTGATTTTTATTTATTTATTTATTGCATTTGTTTACCGGGATAAGTCCACTGGGCCTAAAAGAGCCCATTTTCAGTGGAGGCCCGGGGAGAAAAGCTCCAACGAGATACAGAAAAAATATAAACATTAATTAGTACAGAAGCAGAAACAGTGTTGCAGATAGTAAATATAGTAACATATACAGAATATATACATAAAAGCAGGAATCTAGTTTGTTTGATTACAGTAATACATACAGAAAATATACATTAAAGCAGAATTCAATGAATTCAATCAGAGTGGCATAAACAGAGATCAGTATTATTGTACCAGAATCAACAACAAGTGAAGATAAAAATAAATATGTTGAAAATATCATCAGTCACTAGTAGCAAAAGACATAGGAGTTTAGTAATCATATAAGGAGAGTGAAGAGGTTAGGTTATAGAGCAGGAACATAGCCAGGAAGAGTTGAGATTTTTGGGAGGGAGATCAAATTCCCTGAACTGTGAATTTGCCCATGGCCATTCCCAGCCCATGTCTGATGCATCTGTGTAGAGCTCTAGGACTGGGGAGAGAGGATGCATGGGTAGACCTGGACTTACGTCGACCTGATGGATCCACCAGAGCAGTTCCATCTTTAGTCAAGGAACGGGGAAGACTTTTGAATTCTACTGGGTGGGAATACTGGGTCCACATCAAACTAAGAAACCACTGAAATTTCCTCATGTGGAGTTTTGCCATAGGTGACATGGGAATGGTTGAAGCCAAGAATCCTAGCACCCTGAGGAAATCCCTGGTCATGATGACAGTCAAGGGGAGAAGGGAGTGAAAAAAATGACCATAGGTCCTGCACCTTCTGAGGTGGAAGTGACACTCTCATAATGTCTGTCTGGATTCAGCAACCCAGGGAAATGTGGTCCTGTGATGGGGCGAGGAATGACTTCCTGTAATTAATGGTGAATCCCAGTTTTCCAAGTACAGAAATGGTGGTCTCTAGTTTTTGGACTAGAGTGTGGGAAGTTGGAGTCTGTAAGAGCAGGTCGTCCAGATATTGAAAAATCTGGCTGCCCAAAAGTCTGCAGTGTGCAATCACTGGAGCCAGGCATTTTGTGAACACCCTTAGAGCTGTAGAAAGATCAAAGAGCAAGGCAGATAATTGAAAATGCCAGGAGCCCATAGAAAAACCTAAGAATTTCCTGAACGTGGGGTGAATGAGGATGTGAAGCATCTTTTACATCTAGAGATGCCATGCATACTTGTAGAAGGATGAGGGAGTTTAGAGTTTGAAGTGTCAACATTCTGAAGGTAGGAACCTTTAAGAAGGTGTTGAGGTGGGATAAATCCAGGATTGGTCTCCATGGGCCATCCTTTCTGGGTACTAAGAACATTACTGAATGGAAGCCTTTCCCTCTTGAGGTTTGAGGAATCTTTTGAATGGAGTCCTACTGCCAAAGCTCCAAAAAGAACTTTCAGAAGAGGGGCGACTGCTATCAGAGGGGTTGAGGGATGCCCTGAAGATGGGGGTGGAGTGCCAAACCATGAAGTTTTTTCATTATGGAAAGGACCCAGGTGTCTTGGGTGATGCTTTCCCAGGCCATGTGAGTGTTTGACAGGCAAAGAGAAAGAGGGGAATGGGGAATGGAGACATCTGCAGGGCAGTCACAGACTTCCTGCTTTGTCAGGAAAGAACTGCCTTTGTTATGAGGATGGCTGTGAACTCCTAGGTTTCTGTTGCCTCTTGCCATCTCTGGAAGACTTAACAGAGGGGTGTTGAGTGCAGCAATGGATGAATACCGGCTTAGAATGGAAATTCCTGGAAAACCTGAGCACAGGAGAAACCAGAATGTGTTTTTAACTCCTCAAGTGCATTGTTTTTTTTTTTTTTTCTGTAGGGATCTAAAGTATGGAAGGCTTTCTACATGGCCCACCTCATAAATAAGGGTATTTCATCCAGGAACAAGGAGGTCATAACATGCCCATACTCCTCCCTTATAAGACTCATTATTGAGTACAATGCCCCCTTTGGCATGTACCTTGCAAAGCACATGCAGCAGTTGGAGAGATCACAGAGGTTCCTGACCAGGAAATGCCATGGTTTCAAACACCTGTCCTATACAGATAGGCTAAAAGCCCTGTCCCTCTACTCATTCTCATACAGACTGCTCAGAGGTGACCTGTGTCTGGCATACAAGGCCATTTCAGACCCAGCCTTGATGGGGTTGCTGCATATCCATAATACAAGATCCACTCGTGCAACCCACACACAAGGCCTTAACCTGGTCTGTGACATTAATAGAACTTGTTGGCGGGATAGATTTGTGTCCCAAAGACTCCTCCAGCTGTGTAATTGGCTGCTTCTCCATGTCAAGCAGAGTACTTCTCTAACCCGCTTTAAGAGGAACCTGGACGACTGGATGGGAAACAGAAAATACACCCCAGGGATCTCACTTGTGTCCCTACTGGACAGGGGAAATGGGTGCTGACTTTGAGGCAACATGGGGGAAATTCTTGGCTAGGCTTATAAGGGCCTCTGGGTCAATAGCCTAGTATCATCCTATGAACCTATGAGAGGTTGCTGCCTTACCAAATAAGGCTGAATTGTCTAGTGGTGCAGCCATTAATTTAGATTTGAAGTCAACCCGGAGGGGCTGCAGCCTGAGTCAGGAAACCTTCTACGTGTTGAACCAGTAGCAGCTACCCTGCCCTGGAACAAGCCTCCACAGCATCACAGCTGCATTTAATGGAATGCTTTGCCACTTAGGAGGAAGCTCCCAGGACAGATACAGCCAAGGTTTTTCCTTCTGAATCTTGAAGATCTGTAACGGCACTTAATGCTTGAGAGAAAAGCTCCAAGTAGTACTTAGTCATATGTGACTGGTAATTAATGCCCCTGAATGCCAAGGTGGCAGACATATTGGCCTTTTTACCCAGTCTCTCAAGGGTTCTAATCTCTGCCTGATGGCAGAAGCTTGGAGGAGAGAAACATCCTAGAAGATTTATCTGTGGTTACAGAAATGACAGTTGGGTCTGCAGCAGGGCACCTAAAGAGGAATTTACAATACTCAAGGACCTTGTAGAAGTGGTCACTCTTCTTGGGGGCGGGGGCCTCGGAGTCTGGGGTTTGTGAAGCATTGTGAAAGGCATCATTTAATGCAGGATGCACACATGGAACTGCAGCGGAGCCAGGGACATCTACTTGTAGAAGATGATAATATCTTTTCTGGAGATCAGAAATTTGGGAAGTGTCCCATTTAAAGTGTTCTCCCATTTTCAGGAGAGTTTCACCAAAAGATATCTCTTGCATAGGACAGTCAGCACTGTCTTACTCCTTTTCGGGGGAAACATACTTCTGGGGAGAAGGGATTTATGTGGAATAATCCAAAGATTTCTCTTCATTAGAGGAAAATACATCAGATGAGTCATTGTCCCTAATCCTTTTTTGGGAAGGGTAGGCAGCAGGTGTAGCAGCAGGCTGAGATGACGGCAGCTTGAATACCATGAAGGCCTAAAGCAAGCTTTGAGAAAAGGTCTGCCAATCTGTAGAGGACAAATGCTTAGTCTTTTATTTTTTCTTTGCAGGAAAAAAAATCCTATGCAACATTGGAGGACTAGAATGGCTTACATTCAAATGTGTTTGACTGTATCTAGTCTCGTGCTTGAGTGTGAGATACCCCCAGGATCCTCCATACATTTAAACCTAGGTTCCCTCATGACATCCTGATCAGATGTCTGTTCAACCTCTACATACGTGCTTCTGGGCGAAGCCAAGGTGGCCTCAGAACTTGGGCCCAGCCTGTGAATCTGTGCCTGAAGTCAGATGAGTCTCTGGGTTGACAAGCACCTTGGAAAAACATCTGATGGTGGAAGTGTAGTGGAAGCCGCAGGCCAAGGTTTCCTGGCCTTGTGCTTCACTAGCTCAGTGTCAAAAGCCCGAGGTATGCTCCATATGCTTAGCTAGCAACTTAAGCCATTGTTTCTCTTAATATATAAGAAGAAAGGAAAGCCTGCTTGCAAGGATCTTACTAACGAAGGATGAAGGCCTGGGAAATGCTGCAGGACTTGTGGTCATGACTAGAGCCTAAACAAAAGAGACATTGAGAACGGCTGTCCTTATATGGAATTTGTCTTCCACACTGGCATTTGTCCTTCTACGATGTCATAACCAAAACCATGGTAAGAGGAAAACATTTTCCAGTGGGGCACTTATCTGGCAAAAGGCTGAAGTTGGAACAAAAGATAAAATCCAAGATACAGAAGCAAAGCAGTCCCATAAAAATAGTTTATTTCCGTTCCACTCCAAGAACTGTTACTCTGTTAAAATCAAACGTAAGCACTTTCATTCCTAAAACAATATAAAGAATTTCTGCAGACAATTTTAAAAATTACGTTGCTTACTTTAAATAGCATTTCCCCTACATATGTAAAATACATCATAGTGCACACCCCCAGGATCAGCCAATCAACATTATGGAAACTGTCACACCTTCAGTAAATCAGATATATTACAAACCATTAAACTCTTTAAAATTAAAAATATTATCTCTTCTGACAACAGAAAGCACATAATTTATTCTCTTTTGGTTACCTCCTTAGTACTTTTAATTTTAGAAGACACTTAATATTTACAGCTTCAATGAGCTCTGGCCATGAATGCGCATTTAAACGCATTTGCTATGTTAACTCAGCCTTTTCAAGTAGTAGTAATGGCCAGGCTCCACCTCTGACAGAAACTTTTAATTTTTCTAAAATCATAAATTTAAATCTATGATCCAAATGAATAGTACAATATTTAGCTAAAGCGTTGGTTTCTTTAGGAGACCTTATATTGCTAAGATGTTCACAAATCCTGTTTTTTAATGTATGTTCCATTTTGCCTACGTAGAAACATGGGCAATTGGAACATAATGCACAATATACTACTTTTTCTGTGTTACAAGACAATCTATAATAGATTTTAATTTTATAATTACTAATCTTAAATTCACTACCTTCCAAAATGTGATTTTACCTATACAGCATCTGTAACTTTAAATCAGTGATGGAGTAACGTGTCTGGTGCCAAAATGATTTTAAATATCAGGCAGTATTACATTATTGTGTTCTGATGAAGTCCATCTTTTGTGGATGAAAGCGCTTAACGAGGATGTCATTGAATGTTTTTTGATTCACATATTAAAGTTTCAGTCAACTCTAGTCCGTGCATTGGCTTTACTACAGGAATTGCTCCTATACGTTTTCAGTGTTCCAGCAATTTTCTGGTGTGTTTTTTACAATGTTGTGTGCTGGTTCTGTCTTTTACTACATTCTATATATTCCTTTATTGCATGTTATGCAATTACTTCAGAAGTATGTATACTTAAAATGTGATCTGTGTTTATCTTTGTTCTTACTATTTATTTACTTAAACTTTTTTTTTGGAGCTTTTCTCCTTGGGTCTCTGCTGAAAAAGGGCTTCTAAGAACCCAGACAGACTAACCTGGGTCACAAATGTAAAAATAAATAAGTATAACTAATCAAAATATATTTCATTTTTGCATTATAATCAGATTTATTCATTACAACCAACCCACCCCTTTGTCAGGTTTTATAAACCTACCCCCATTCTCGCTTCTTAAAAAATTTAAATCTGTTAATTTTTCAGTACTTAAATTATTATTAGAATTAACTATAGAGCTTTGCTGAGCATGTAAAGCTCCAATATCTAGTTCACACATTTGTTCAAAAAGCTCAAGGGTCGGGTGAAGGGGGGTTAAAAGTACTAGACACTTTAAATGGATTAGCATAAATTTCCTTATTAGGGAAAACTAAACTAAGATTAAGTTTTCTTATGTACTGCTTTAATTCAGTCAAGACCTGAACCAAATTAAGTGGTTTAGATGGTATAAATGTTAATCCTTTTGACAATAATTCACAAATATCTATATCCAATGTTAAGTTTGAAAAGTTATACACTAAAACTACCAGTACTACTATGTCTGATTGTCACTGGTGGCAAAGCTCAGTCATTTTCTTCTTCATATTATTAACTACAAAAACTGTTATTTCTTGTCCCTCCAAGAACCCTTGTTGTTGCCTCTGTATGAATTGGCTGCTCCCTTCCCTTGTGGCGACTGAAGTGATGGGGCCCATATTTGTTCTGATTCACTTGCCGTTGATTGATTATGCATTCTGAGTGCCTGAGGGGAGGATATTCTTCTTCATCTAAAAAAATCCTCTTCTTCCTCATTATGAGACACCACAGTTAAATTGTTTTCTTCTACTCTATGTATTTGTACTCGTGTCTGCTTCTTCCATACTTGTGATTGTGGGGGTGGGGGATATGCTGTACCATTGATTTTTGGTTTTCCTACCCTTTATTATTTTCATTTGTTCATCTATGGAACCGAATATATGTGTATATTCATACTTGTTATTTTCAAATGAAGGGTATTGGGTAATGGCTTTATCAAGAATAACAGTTTCTTTACTTAATGTTTCTATTATATCCTCATTGTTTTTGATAACCAGTTCCATGTATTTGAAGCCGTGTTTGTCAACTAATTGTAATAAATGACTATGAAAAGCAGAGTCTGTAACTAGTCCTGTGAGAAACCGCCATATGCGTAACCCTTTAGGGAACATTTTTAGCCTTAAACATTCTTTAAAGTAGGCACTGTCCATTTGCAGTTTTTTAATTTAAGTAAGTTACGGTCAAAGTCACTCAGTTTCTCATTTAAATTGCTTATGCTGGCACTAGCATTCTCATTAAACATCATTTTTGTTTTCAACCTGTCATTTAAGGTATGAAGAGTGTTACTCCACCCCTCCATCTCATTAAATGCATTAAATCTTGTATCAGTACTAACCCCCTCCACTCTTAGGTTTGGTCTTGCAGTTAAATATTGCTCCAAATTGGTACCAGAATTGTTTCCTAGTATATTATTTGCTGATAAATCCTGGGGTTGACTGCTCCTCTTTTTGTATGTAGACATCTGCGTTAATAGCAGGTGTTCTACTCGCTCGATTCTTTTGGTTAATTGTTGTATTAGGACTGTAAGATCCCCAATAAACTCTTCCAACATTTGGGATGGACAGGTTTGTGAAGACTCCATTAGCTTTCTGAACCAAGGTGCCAAAGTCACCACTCAGATACTCCAAAACCACCAACGAACCAGGAACAAAAGATAAAATCCAAGATACAAAAGCAAAGCAGTCCCATAAAAATAGTTTATTTCTGTTCCACTCCAAGAACTGTTACTCTGTTAAAATCAAATGTAAGCGCTTTAGTTCCTAAAACAATATAAGGAACTTCTGCAGACAATTTTTAAAATTATGTTACTTACTAAATAGCATTTCCCCTACATTAGTAAAATACATCACAGCATACGCCCCCAGGATCAGCCAGTCAGCATTATGGAAACTGTTACACCCTCAGTAAAACGGATATATCGCAAGCCATTAAACTCTTTAAAATTATAAATACTATTGAGGGTGAAGTTGCAAGCACTGAAGCGGTCAGACAGATGGTCGGAATGGTATTCTGGCTGGTGGCAGAAAAGTTCTGAGGATGGTACATGTATATGTTGCTTTTATGGCCTACGTCCAGCAGCAGCCTACAAGTGATGACACACGTACCCTACAGTAGTATAAGAATAGTGTATACTGGCTGATGTCGGGTCGCCTTTAGACAGGAGATCCCTCAGGTTAAGAATAATGCAGCAAGTGAATAGAAGGACATCTAATGGATATTTTCTCTCCATAAAAAATATACTTTTCTGACTTTTGATTAAAAACATCTTATCTTTAGTAGTTAGTCAAGATGTCCTAATTAAATGATTCCTCAGAATACCCTTCTTAGTATGGTAAAGGTACATACTAGTATATTCCAAACATATATTCCCCCCAATCTCCTTTCTATAAATCTTAGTGAGAGGTTTTCCCTGTTAAGTCTTATAAAACTGTCATAGCTAAATAATTCATTTGTTATACTTTGTGGTTCAATTCCAAATTTAAATATTCATTTCCTTCATTTAAAAATTCCTCAAACTTTTAGAAGAACTCTACAGAATGAAAATATTGACAATAAAATGCACGAACAAGCTATGATGCTTTATTGCTGTCATCTGCTGAAATACCGAACCAAAAAATATATTTTCTAAAACTATTAACAATAAAGAACAAATCAAATCCACATTCAGTTTTAACTTGTCTTCAATCCTATACAAAAAAGGTCTAACAAGATCTAATCACCAATCATCTTTTGGTATCAGAGTATAAAAGGAGACCACATCTAAAGTCACTAACAAACTGTTCTTAACCTCCTCCACCTGTCTAATCTTATTTGTGAAATCAAAAGTGTCTTTAACCAAATAACTAATATTTTTCAGCCATGGCTGCAAACAATGTTTAATCAAAAACAGGTTTCAGCTCTATGTTAGAGACCTTGACTACAACTATTGCCCTGAATGACGGATTTGCCAGACACGTGTGAATCTTCAGAATACTGAAAATTATAAGTACATCCTGGGATATTTATCTGTCATAAACATCAAACTGTCTTGGTCTGCCAGTCCTTCTACATTAAATTCAAATAACAAAGTTTTAAATGTCACTAGAGTTGTGCCATAAAAAGAGTTAGGTACTTAGCATAACAAGAGATCTGTGCTGGCTAACTCCATCTTTCCTCAAAGGATGGGTCTTCACATCTAACTTTGGATCCTATTTGGCCATTCGAGACTTTGGATCCCAAGCTCAGTCTCCTCCCATTACCTATAACCCCCTGCAAAGCCTAACATTAAATCAGATGGAATTTGCCAAAGAATACAGACAACCCCATTATGATAAATATGCTACAAAAGATTATCCTTAGGTAATATGAATGCTCAAAAGCTGATCTGGAGGTAAAAATTGCACAGGAAAATCCTTCAGAATAGTTCAATCTGATGGATCCAGTAAAAGAAAAATTGATTCTATCATTTGGCAGGGGGATAGGTGGGAGGAGAGTTGAAGAAAAAAGGAAGCAGACAACATAGATCTATCAGTATGGTAAGTACCTAATTTTAGTATCTGGTGTTGTCTCTTCTGTCTATTAATCATCAGATGGGACACAGTCCCCAGATAATCAGGAGCAGCCTTAGGTCAACTGGTGCCCTAGGCAAAAGGGCTCCACGGTGCCCCCCACCACACACCCGGTGCCCCGTCTTAGTCTACCTACACCAAATAAATACTGGAAAAGTGCCCCTAATAGAGCGGCGCTCTAGGCAGCCGCCCCTATGCCTAAGGCCAGCTATGCAGATAATATATTGTTTGGATGGGTTCATTAGGGTTGCCACCAATGCATTTTTTTCCGGACTGTCCAGAAATCAAATTGATTCTCTGGTAGTCTGGAAAACATTGTACAAACTCCAGTATTCTGTTTCAAAAAAGGAAACAGACTATCGGAGTTTGTTAAATCAGCATATTTACTATGCTTTTTTTTTTTTTTTTTACAGAAAAGCATAGTAAAGTGGCTGAAAGCAGGCATCAAGAACAGAAAAAGAGGGCGTGCCTCATCAGCTGATGCCATAGTGACATCACAACATGGGTGGACCGTGGGTGGGATAGGGGCAGGAATGGGCATGGTTATGGGTGATGCAAGGGGTGTGGCCTTAGCCTGGTTTTAGCAACAATGAAAAGTGGCAACCTTAGGGTTCATGAAAGGATATTCTGAAGGACAGACGAACAAAAAGCTGACCTGCCTTTCAAAAGTAAATCCAGTTTATAATGGGATATGAAGGTATGAAAATTTGACCAGGTGGCAGCAGCAAACTGTCACTGAAAGACGCCCTGGAAAAGAAAACTTTTGAGGTTGCCATAGATTTAGTAGAGAGAGCTTTGATGGGTTTAGATAAGGCCAACCTTCTTCTTTCTATACATGTGTAATGTAAGCAGACAACCATCTTAATAAAGCGGCTTTAGAAACTTCATGACCCAGTTTGTTTGCTGAAAAGGACACAAAAATGTGGTCAGATTTTCTGAATGGTTTTGTAGGTGGATGCAAAAAATGGAATTGTCTATGTACATCCAAACTAATGCAGCATGTATTCTCCTTTATTGGAAAAACATAGGAAAAAATAATGTTCTGATTTAAAGTGGTCTCGGTAGCTACAGTTGGTAAAAAAGGACAGTTGGTGGAAGGGTAAACTCTTGCCTTTATAAAAAAAAATATTTATGGAGGTATACAAGAAAGAGCTTGGAATTCTGATACCCTCCTTGTGGAAGTAACTGCTACCAAGAATAGTGTTTTCCATGTTAAGAACTCAAGATCCACCTTGGTTGCAAGTTCAAATCTTGGTCTAGACAGGGTCCAAAGAGGGGTAGGGTCTCTTAAGAGAGAATCTGAGAAAAAAGTTCCCCTCAGAAAAAAGCTTTAGATAACCTGAGACAGGCAAATGGGTACTGATTCTCTCCAACGTAAAAACTAGAAATAGCTGACAACGGGATAGTAGAACAGCTGGCACCATTCTGAAAAAGAGAAGCTAGAACGTCTATCACTGCTGGAAGAGGCGCCAAGAAAGGTTCTAAATTCATCTGAGTAGTCCACATAGAAAACATTTTCTATTTGCTTTTCTAGATCTTCCTAGTAGGTGGTCTCTGGGATAAAGTGAGAATGTGGACTACTTGGGAGGAGAGCCTGGATTCAAACCAAGTGGCTCATTTCAAGGATTGAATGACTGTGAGATGCTAGTAGGATGGGTGAGAAATGAGATCCAGGTTGGAATTCACACCCATGAAGGGTGTTTCAGATGAGGCTACAGGTAGGAGAACCCTACTTGTTGAGGCCAAAAGTGAGCAATGAGGATCACCGTGACCTTGTTTCTAATGCTTTCTGTAGAAATTTTGGTTTGATAGTGGTCAGGGAAAAGCATAAAGGAGACTGGGGTCCAAGAGTGGATCAGAGAGTCCCAGGATGATGCCCCCTTAGGAGTGATCAGGGCAAAGAACCTGATGTATTGTGTGTTGTGGGGAGACACAAAAAGATTGCAGCATGATTGGCCCCAGTGGTGGAAGATTTGTTCTGCCACCTTTTGACTGAGGGGCCCCTCAGAGGGGCAGAGGAATAGGATTTGCTCAAGTCATTTGCTAGAACATTAGATTTACCCAGAATGTGAATTGTTAAAAGAAGGCGATTGGAAGGTGTAGGTCATTGCCAAACCCTGATGGCTTTTTGGAATAATGGATACGAACAGATTCCCTGTTTGTCAATGTACCAGACTACTGACATGTTTTCAGTTTAGATAGATCATCAGTTCTTGAGGGGAGTCCTGAAAGGCCTTCAACTCTAGAATGCTGATATGGAGAACAGCCTAAGAAGGACCACATGCTCTGGAACACTTTCCCCTGTAGTGCCCCCTCACCACCACCATAACTCAAAACTGTCAAGATTTTCATGGAGTACTCATATTTTTGCCTCATATTTTTGGTCTCTTCCTAAGAAAATTTGTGGTAAATCAAGATGGATTGAAGTCACTTGAGAGGGTGGCCTAATGGTTAAGATGATTGCCTTACAAATGCAAAGTGCAGGGTTTGAGTCTCACAAGGGATAATTGGCTAGGCTTAAAATGGCTCATAAGGGCAATTAGCTTAGTACTAATCTATGAACCTATGAACCTACTGAACTAAGTAATGACATATATTTGAGTTCTTTCAGACTTCATATCCTTCAGAAAATGCATGCTAACACACCTGTTACTCAAGCAACTTTCTAGATTTATAAGAGCAATAATTATAATCTGTCCTTATTTTTGGCCCTTGTCCTCCCATTACTTTATTTTTTTCCAGATTTCTTCAGTTAAGACGTTGAGAGCTATGCCCCCACCCCAAATGGGATGTGTCAGTGGTCACAGTGGCTTTGGGTTGGGAAAGACAAATGAGAAATCTTGCATTACCATAGGGGATTTGAGTCACCAGCAAATGTCAACTCATCAGACATACTTGGAAAGACATTGGTCGATGCCTCTTCTAGAGTCCATATCTGTTATGAAGGATCAAAGTGATGGATGCAGCCACTGAACCCAGCAAATAAAGAACCATTCCTGCCATTGGTTTCTGAGATGAAAGACTGACTTGTGCATGATTGTGAAGAGTGGATAATCTTCTCTGTGGGAGTTTCCTTGTCTGATGAATTGTGCCCACATGTGCTTCTATGAACTCTATCACTTATACAGGATGGAATTTGGACATGTTCTGGTTTACTGTGATGTCTAATACTTAAGCAAAGTTGAAGCAAGGGGTCTCCTGTTTGGATGAGTAGATTTCTGGCAGGGGTTGAAATAAGGTAGTCAGTCTGAGTTACTCTGCTACCACTACCATGAATGTGGTCAACACCCAGGAGGGTTGTAGTGAGGCCAACGGGCAGGGTTCTGAAGTAGAAGTGACTGGCTCCCAGATGGAAGCAGAGAAAGCTTCTACATTTCCTGTTCATTGTAGCATGGTACTTCCTGTAGGTCTGTGCAGCACATCCAATCATTCACTCTCAGTAGTGGGAGAATGGACTGTACTGTGACTTTCTGGGACTTTGATTGTACGACATATTGGTTGAGGTGACTGAGGTCTAAGACTGGCATGAGATTCCCGGTCTTTTTGGCATTAAAAAGAATTTTGAGCAAGTTTCAGACCCTAGCTGGTCTGGTGAGATCTCCTGGATGACTCACTACTTCAGCTGCTTTTATATTTCTTTCAGTGCTGCTGGACTTTGGGAGAGTGGAACACTTGGTAACTTTTTTGAATTTGAGGGTGACACAAAAGGGGAATTAAGAACCTCTGGTTACTATCCCCTGTATGCATTTGTCATTCATGATGGACATCCAGGCTTTGGAGTACAGGGATAAGCACCCCCAACTGCCTCTAGAGAATGGCAGTTGAGCAATCCTTCTGGATTACTGATAAGGCATCTTGGTGAAAGGACTTCTGAAGCCTCTGGGGTCCATATTACGTAGGGTCAGCAGAGACCCTTGGGATTTCAGGAACCATATTTTCTTATGCCCTTTTTGGTTCTTAGTAAAGTATCTCTGAAGGGTAGAGGACTACATTACAAGGGGAAAAAGGATAGTTCCTGCTTGTTCACTTCAGGTCACTGTTTCACTTTAGGTCGAAAGAATGTTGAGCCATCAAATGGGTTATTAATATAGGACATATTGAAGTGCTCCACAAAGTCAAACAAGCTCATCCAGGCATGTCTCCTTATGGTAATGACTGCACCTGCAGCTATCAAAGCACCTTCAGCCCTGCTGGAGATAACATGCACTGAGACACTGGACAGTGACTGTAGGGTGGCTAACTGAGAATCCAAGGTTTCCCTGCCTTCTGCAGATATGGACCTAGACAGGGACTGGGAGATTTATTTAGCTCTTCTGAAATCTTGTGATATATGCCAAATAATTCCATGCCCACAGAGCAAAGGTAGCTAAAGCTCAAGTACCCTTCACAAATCTGTCCAGTGCCCTCGACTCCCTGTAGGGGATAGACAGAAGAATTTTCCTCTGCAAGTTCTGTTTTGTTGGCTGCTGCCACTACTGTGGAATCTACGGCTGTCCCCCTGCTCCAACATTGACGATCTTTCAGGAGACTAAGTACTTGTATGGTTAATGGGGAATTGGATTGGTTCAGCCACATCTGGCACCTTCCATGCCCATTTAGAGTGAGGAAACCACACAAGATGTAACTAAGTTGGACTTAGGAACACTGATTTCTCTTGGGAGGGTGCATCGGTGGATCTCACATCTTTCTGCCTCAGGAGCTTGACAATCTCCCCAAGTAAGACATTCTCAACAGGGGATCTGGGGGACCCACCTCAGTCATTGAGATCAGTGTCATCTGCAAGACAATCCAGGGGGGGGGGTTAACGTGCTTCCTTTTATACGTGTGCTTTCATGGCGCCTCCCTGGTGGAGTGTGCTGGACAGGACTCAGAAGAGATTTGTGAGTCCCCAATATGGACTGTCTGGAAAGTCAGTGGGTCTGGCTTTCCCAAGTGCACCAGATGACAGTGATCAGGACCCAGGAGTGTTCACTCACCCAGTTAGGACAGTAATATCTTGACAGCTTTGAATGCAAAAGCTAAAAGAGATAAAGATTTGTCTGGTGAGAGCTGAAGCCACCTCTCCAGACTAATTGCAGAACTCCACTCTGCTTGGATCCAAGGCTAATGCTAGCAGTGAGCTGTCCAACATTGAGGCTTTGAGAGGAAGGAATGTTTCGGAAAACCTTGGGGTCAAACCTGTTCCCCCCAGATGCGGCACCAGCTCTTTAGCTCTGAAACTGTTCTTGTTATGATGATATTGGAGTTGTTCAGGTCAAAGATCTCAAAACAGTAGAATATAGCCAAACCTTTGAATCAGGAGTGAACAAGTTCTGGGATATGCTCAGATACATAACACCCAAATCCAACAAGTGGATCTGGGTAGCAGCTACTGCAGGATAAGGGGAAGAGACATAACTCCTGGGTGCAATGGTGGTTGGAGATGGAAGGACTCTCATCTGAATCTGGGTCCTGAGGAATCTCATCATCTTCCCATTCCCATCTGCTTCAGACAGGCTCCTGATTGCCTGGACTGATCACAGGGAAGAATTGGTGGAATAAGATCTTTATGACCAGTGGCTAGTCTTTTTCTGAAAAAAAAGGCAATCAGAGCTGAGAAGAGACTGGCTCCAGGGAAAAAATATGTGCCACAGAGAGAGGAGGAGTTTCAATCCAATCAGAATCGGTTCGGAGTAAAAGCACACAATTTGAAGGGTTACAGGATTTTGGAGCTGAGGAAGCAAGAGTGGATGAATACCGATTAAGAGAGCAATTTCTCAGCTCCTTGGTCCTTTTCTTAGGACCCATGATTTTACCCTTTAGATCTATCTGAAGACTTTTTTGAAGAAGGGGAAGCTTCAGAATCAACATGTTGAGACTTGGATGATTCTTCTGGACAGGCAGGAAGATTTCCTTAAGAACAAGTTTATTCATTCTTCTTGACCACAGGTTGGGTTCCAAAGGCTGTACATACAGTACACTGTTCGCTTAAGTATGTGACCTTAAGGTTGTACACAGATTATAAGTATGTATCAA
The DNA here is from genome assembly GCF_019279795.1 of Protopterus annectens. Taxonomy (NCBI): domain Eukaryota; kingdom Metazoa; phylum Chordata; order Ceratodontiformes; family Protopteridae; genus Protopterus; species Protopterus annectens. Next base: position 1,863,969,276 of record NC_056732.1, read on the forward strand.
AGTGGGTATCTTACAGCCACAGGACACACATTAAACATTAAGGTTTTTCAGCCACAATCAGGAGACAGAACAGTAAAAAGACAGTGTTGCCTAAGCTTTTAAAACAGAACAGAATACATAAAGGTAAATAATACATTCTTACCTTTTTTTTTTACTTTTGAGATGGAAAGATTGCACTGAATTGTGAGGAAATAAAAGTAAATAAACACATGCATAAGTTTACTATGACAGGGAGAGTAGGGTATAATGACAATAGAGAGGTCAAGATGCCGAAAGATGTTGATGAAGTAGACAGAAAAAGCAGCAACAATGGAAAAAGTTTCTTACAAAGTTAACACACGCCTTAGCAAAGAGATCTGTCTCTGCCTCAAAGGAGCGGCAAACAAGATCAGAAATAATGTTGGGCTTTGTAGGGGGTCAGGAGTAAGGGGAGGAGTCTGAGCTTGGGAAGATAGATTCAAGGTTGAAGAATGTATGGAAGAGTCATAAGATGTGTTAGTTTTGAAAACACTTCTGATCCACCAATATTTTTTTAATTCTTCCTTAATTTTGTAACTGATACATAACTGCATTTCCCTTTCAACTGCCCTCATAGGTCTTTGTTTATGATCTTCAGTTAACTGTTTTAAAGCCTGTAATTCATTTTCAGTTAAATAATAAAACACCCAGTTTACTGCTAAAAGGGTGAATAATGTTAAGACATTTTTGAAGCTTGAATTAACTGCAATAGCAGTACAGACAGGGTGTGTGGTTTGTACTACTTTTTTGGTTGCACACAATGTAAACTTACAGCAAACAGTCCCTATGTTGAAAATAACTACAATGGAAAGACTGTGTGTACTTTTAAGAGGTATAACTTTGAAACCAAATGTGTTGTTTAGGATGCACAATGCCAGATTTGTCAAGCATTTTATATAGGGAACACCAGTAGAAAGTAAAAAGATGGAAGTGATGAACATGTTAGGGCAATTAAAAAAAAACGATTCAAGGAACACACTAAGAATAGTAAACAATGTCAGAACTTTAAAAGGTTTTTGCTTTTTGTTTTGTAAACAATTCATGAAGCTTGCAGGGGATGGGACACTGAAGCTTTATTAGATCACCATGAATTAACATGGCAATTTACATTGAATGGTTTTAAATCCCTAGGGTTAAATAACAGTCTAAACATAGCATGTTTTTTTAAAGTTGAAATCTTCAAGACAGTCTCTGTGAAATAACTGGGGATTGTTTCCATGTGGTGTATTGAGTTAATGATATAAAGGCTTGATGGTTTTAAGGTTTTAGTGTCTGGCAAATTTCTGGGGATGTTCTGGTATAACAAAAGTGCTTACATTTAGAATAAATGTCGAGATGGTTGAAACCTCTATGTACAGCATATTTCTTTTATTTTGGAATTTTTTTTTCTATAAATATGTTGAAAAGGACTGGACACAAAAATCCTTGTGAGGTATGCATTTAAAAAGCAGGAGCTGTCTACTTGCAGTTTCACAGCTTATTGTCTGCCAGTGAGATAGCTATTAAACCTGGAGACAACTGATGGGCATAGGCCTAACAGAGACAGCCTATTAAGCAGAAGCTGGAGGGATGGATACAGGAATGGGGTCTATATTAGAATGCCGAACATTCAAAATTTCGAGCGTTCTAATATTGAACCCTATGAATCGAAAATTTAAAACATCAAATATTCAGAATAGCAAATTTTTTCCTAGGGAAAAAAATTGCTGTTCCAAAACACATACACAACACAAGCACAGCAAACAAACAGCAATCCACACACATACACCTAAACTCTTACACCTAACCCTACACTAAACTATACATACACCACTAACTATCTACTTACCTTAACCCAAACCCTAACCCTAAGGTCTGTCACTATTGCACAGTCACCTCACCCACCCTAACCCTCACGTCCACACAATCACACACTTACCTGACCCGCACCCTAACCCTAACTCACCTAACCCTCCCTAACCCTCACGTCCACACAATCGCACACTTACCTGAACCCAACTCGTAACTTTCCACTACGGTGCTGAAAATACCGAAGCAACAGAAACAGACAACCGAATTCTTTCCCTAGGAAAAAATTTGGTTTTCTGTTTCTTCGATATTTTCAGAGTTCACTGAAAACGGGTCGATATTAGAACACTTGAAATTTTGAACGTTTGGTGTTCTAATATAGACCCCAGGAATTAGTACCTTTGGCAGGTCTGAAAATACTGCTGATATAACATTGCCTGACATCAGACTGCCTTTGTGAGATTTCGCCCTTTATTAAATTTCTCCAAATCTTTTGGCTTTCTAATACCATGACTGGAATGGATCCCATTCCTAAGTCAAAGTATGATTAAAGTTCATGAAATTAGTATTGTTTCACTACTTGATGTCAGCCAGTAGTGCTCTTCGCAGCACCCGCAATGTGCCCAGTAATGACTCCTTCAGCAATTCGTATGGAGTTACATGGATTGGTAACATATCTAAATACAATTGTATACTCTTTTTTTTTATAAGACCAGTTGCCCCTACTGCTACTGGAACTGTCTGGGTATCTTTCTTCAACATTGCTCTGGTTTCTGCCTGCAAATCCTGACATTTTATGACTTTGTGTCTCTCTGTACACAAGACACTGTAGTCACTGGGTGTGGTGATTTCAATGCTACTTTTGTCTTCTTTTCCCAGACTACTATATCTGTTTTTCTAGCATCTATCTTTTGAACTGTTGATAATGGATAATACCATGTGATGTAGGCTTCATCATTTTCTGTGATGCTTTGTGGCTCATATTTCCAGTGTTTTTCTGCCACTTCAATACCATAATGTTTGCACAATACCCAATGCAACAGCCTCGCCACATTATTATGCCTTTCAGTATACAGTCCTTCTGCCATTGGTATGTCATAACCAGCAACAAGGTGTGCAACTGTTTTCAATTCTGTTTTAGAAAACCTGTATTTGTCTGTTTCTCCCACATGTTCAATGGACTTTGTAAACCAATGTGTACGTAACCCACTATCTTGGGCCGCCAATATTAGCCTTTCATCTCTTGGTTTAAATTCACATCTCCTTAACTATTCCTGTGTTTGTTCCTGATCAATACGAGGTTCTTCCAGAAGCTTTCTATACTTGCAACTATATTTATGCTTTTTCCACATTTCTTGACTTTTCATCTGGTCCTTCACCTTATAGTCTTTGTTTTGTTTTTTTTTGACACATTAAGTTGCTGCCTGATTTTTATCCACTTCTGGTTTGATTTCCATTCCTGCTTGATGCCGATATGTTTCTGCTAGCCTAAGCAGGGAAGTCATCTTAAATTTATTCTCCTCGTGTTTCAAAACTTTCACTACGTTTGAATCTTTTGAGGTAAGCAGATATGTGTGGAGTCTCACGATTGCAGATCTATACATTTAATCAATTTCAAGGCAGCCCATCCCTCCTTAGAATGGGAAATATATAATCTTGGTATGCACTGATTTTTACAAATTATTTGGTGTGCATGAAACATCCTTCTTGTTTTCCTATCTAATCTATCCAGCACATTTTGGGGCAAGTCAATCGCTCCAAAACTGTAAGTTAGGACAGGAAGAGCAAATTGGTTTATAGACTGGATTTTGTTCCTGGATGTCAAGGTTCTATATTAGATCCATGAAGGCTTAAATGTTCGAATCTCTAAAGGTCGACCTTTAGAGATTGAACAGTTAAGTGTTCACATTTCTTTAAAAATTAAAAAAAAAAAAAAAAAAAAATCACAAGTCAAAAAAAAAAAAAAATAAAAGGTTTAAGCAGGGGGACAAGCCCCCCTGCACCCCCCAAATGGGGGTCTGCGCCACCCACACCCCCCCTACTTAAATATACCAACTCCAAGATCACGCTACAGTGTAGGGAATGGGAAATTTCCCATTTCCGCACTGTAGTTCACTGAAGTGCAATCTCGGAGTTGGTATATTTAAGAAGTGGGGGTGCAACCTTTTCCTTGACCTTTACAGATTCGAACATTTAAGCATTCATCGTTGTAATATAGACCCGATGTCAACACTGTTTTCAGGATTAAAAGTCTTCTAAAGTATTCCTTACTAAGTTTTTTTTCACACTTGTTTATATTTTATTGTTGATCCTTCATCAGTTCCCAAATATTTATACACTCCCTCTAGTTCAAGTTCTTTTATATCACATTCTTGTCCCAAACTTGATGTTTTCTTGGTGCTGCAGTTTTTCTGCTTTAAAGGTTACTTTTGCACATTTATTAAGACCAAATGACTTTCTTACATCATCTGAAAAAGTTTTGACAACTTGCAGTTGTGCTTTCAGTTCCTCATCTGATGAGCTATACAGTTTCAAATCGTCGACAAAGAAAGATGAAAAGTCTTTGCACTTTGTGGTTTTCTAGGAGCTAAATTATAGCCATGACCTAAGCTGTTAAGTAGACAGCTTAATGGGTTAAGGGCAGGACAGAATAACAGCGGTAACACAGAATCACCCTGGTATATTGGATTTTTATGTCCTTTATCGTGGCTTAACTGCAAAGTGGTCTGCCACTGTTTCATGGTCACGGTAATGTAGTCAATCAGTGTAGGGTGTATCTTAAACTTTTAAGCACTCTTATCCATGAATGTGGGATACTATCAAATGCTTTTCTTTAGTCAGTCCATGTCATACTTAAAGAAAACAACTATGAAAACGGTCCGATCCACATCTGAATAAAATTTATTGACATACAAAAATAATTAAAAATAATGTATTAAGCGCTTTCGTCTCTGCTAAGGAGACTTCATCAGAATATGGTTCTTACCATTGCCTCTACCATTTTTATATGAATGTGTAAATTAACTCATTGATTGTACCACCAATCAGATTCCATTTAGCATATACTGATCATTAACATTTAAAAAGACACCTTTACCAAGACATCATAAAACACTTTATGAACAGTGAAAATAAAATAAAATAAATTAACCTATGTATTTCAATCCTTTCTAATCATAAATATGCATGTTTAATATGTTTTAAAAACATCTTAAAATACTTAACAATTAAAGTTATAATACTGGCCCTTTCTACCAACATGGGTGTTATGGATACGGTTTCATTCAACCTTGGCGGGAACATAGCTGCTAGCTTCAGCTGCCCAACAGTTTCTTTCTTTTTTAACAGATTCTTCCAATCCCCCCCCCCCAGGGTTCAAATTAACCTTATCCAGAATTCCAAAAGAAAACTTTGCAAATGCAGGAGAAGTGAGGGAATGCTTGTAAAGGATGCAGGACAAGTGAGAGAATGCTTGTAAATGGCGTTACTTATCTTTTTATTTTTATATCATTTGTGTACTCATAAATTCCCGTCTTTAATGCACGCTCAGTCATGCCTACATAAAAATGTGGGCATGTCTCACACACTGCTAAATAGACCACCCTGCTAGTATTGCAATTCCCTTTCTTAAAAAACACTTTTTGTACACAGTTCTCCAATTTCACAACCTTTTCTTTTATAATATATAAACATTGCCCACATCTTCCACAAGCCCTAGTGCCTTGTGTCAAATTGTCCTCCATTTCAATTTTTTATTCTAATAATCTCTTGAAATTCGGTGCTGTTTTGGTTACAAAATTGGGCAGACTTCCCAATTTCGCTAACACTTCCTTGTTAGTTTTAAAAATATTCCAATTCTGCTCTAAAGCATCTTGAATTCTACCAGTAAGATGATTATATTGCAGAACACAAGCTTTACTGTAACTCTTACTTGCTGCTAAATTTAGTTCTTTAGTTAAACCAACCCCCAAAAGTGGCTGATACCCCGTACCCCGCTTATGTTCATAGGTATGTTCATAGGTTCGTACTAGGCTAACTGCCCTTGCGAGCCATTTTAAGCCTAGCCAATTATCTCCTGTGAGATTCAAACCCTGTACCTTATGTTTGCAAGGCAAACACCTTAACCATTAGGCCTCCCTCCCAACCCTGCTTACTATGCACATCACTAATAATTCCATCCACAAAGGACCTAGGGTAGCCCCTTTCATAGAACATACATGCAATTTTATCCAATTCGCCACTAACATCCTCGTAGTGTGATGTCATCCGAGCTACCCTTATTGCCTGTCCCTTGATAATGTGCCTTTTTTGATGCAAGGGGTGGTTACTGTTGAAATGCAAGTAAGAGTTACAAAAAGTGTCCTTCCTGTCATACTTAAGTTCTTCCTCTTTCTACTGTTCTCCACTATGACTTTAACAACAAATGATCATTTGTTCTGTACAACTTTCTTTTATTGCCATAACTGAGTTTTCTTCTAAATGACTATAAACTCTGTCAGCATCAATTCCAGGGTATAGTTTATACATCGTCAGAAGGCAAGTTACTGGTCTATAATTTTTAGGGTAGCTTACAGGTTCACTCTTAAGTAGGAGCATTGTTTTTCCTGTTGTTAGCCAGGCTGGTGTCTGTTTGAGGTGCACATATAAATAATTCTTACTCATGGCTAAATCTTTTAGGTACTGCATCTGGGTCTGGGTTTTTCCATTTAGAGGATTTTTTAATTTTGTTTCAATCTCTCTGGCTGTTACTTCATCCCATTTGACATCCTGTACCTTTAAACTTTTTATTCTTTTACTTCTTCAAACTATTTAGCTCTTTGTTATGTTCCACAGGATCTTCATGGATACTTCTCCAAAATGTATCAATTTGTGTCTTTTTTTGGTTGCCTTTCAATTCCTTTTACTCTATTGTCTTTATCGCTGTTCTTTGGCCTATTAATTTTTGTGATATCTGAGGACTACTATTTCCTTCTACAACAGGGTGGGCCATCCTCCCCCTGGGCCTGGCCTGGCCCCATTGTAGGAATGTCTTCGTATTTTGATGATTCTGCACTGTCATTTTTTCCAGTCCTAGCACCAGTGCGTCTACCAGGATTAGGCACTTTTTTATTCTGGATCTTGTGCACCCAGCTATGTTTTTCAGTTTTTGACCTACTTCTCTCCATGACATATGCTATATAAATACAGTCTATACAGTAGAGATAAAACATTTGCACACCCCTAAAAATCCAAATATCAAAGCTGAGAGATAACCAAGGCGCACGTAAAAATCCAGCATCAACTATTCAAAATTTTAACTCATGCATTACACAGATTTATAAACTTCATTTGATTGCATGAGTTTAAATTTTAACGGTCTGATGAAGCTACGGTGAAAGCGCTTACCAGTTGTTTTAGAAATAAAGAAGACTTTATTTTACTTTTATATTGTGGTCAATGTTTCATTCACTGAATAGTTGATGCTGGATTTTTACGTGCGCCTTGGTTATCTCTCAGCTTTGATAATTGGATTTTTAGTTAGATTTTTTGTAAGCAGAGAGGTATTCGTACTGCTGGGAATACTTTTATTCGTGGTTGGATTTACACACCCCTGTTAAAATGCTAGGTTTTTGTGACATAAAAAAAATGAGACCTCAATAAATCATTTCACAACTTTTCCCACTTTTAATGTGACCTATAACCTGTACGATTCAATGGAAAAACAAATCTGTTAGGGGGAAAATATAAAAAATAAAAAACACAATACGCTGGTTGCATTAATGTGCACACCCTTAAACTAATACTTTGTTGTGTGTGCACACCGTTAAACTAATACTTTGTTGAAGCACCTTTTGATTTGATTACAGCATTCAGTCTTCTTGGGTACACACCTGCCATCAAGTAAAGAGACTTTGATTAACCCCAAATAAAGTTCAGCTATCCTAATAGGATTTTCCTGACATTTACTCAGTTGCCTGCTACAGCAAAAGCCATTGTTCGCAGAGAGCTTACAAAGCATCAAAGGGATCTCATTGTTCACAGCTATCAGTCAGGAAAAGGATACAAAAAAATTTCCACAGCATTGGATATACCATGGAACACAGTGAAGACGATCAACAAAAAGTGCAGAAAATATGAGACAACAGTGACGTTGCAAAGGACTGGACGTCCCTCCAAAATTGATGAAAATACAAGACAAAAACTTGTCAGGGAGGCTGCCAAGAGACATACAGCAACACTGAAGGAGCTGCAGGAATTTCTGACAAGTACTGGTTGTGCACTACATATGACAACAATCTCCTGTATTCTCCACATGTCTGGACTATGGGGTAGGGTTGCAAGACAGAAGCCTTTTCTTATACAGAAAAAACATCCAGGCCCAGCTAAAATTTGCAAAACAATACATCAAGTCTCCCAAAAGCATGTGGGAAAATGTGTTATGGTCTGATGACATCAAGGCTGAACTTTTTGGCCACGATTCCAAAAGGTACTTTTGGTGCAAAAAAAATTTTGCATCACCAAAAGAACACCATCCTGACTGTGAAGCATGGTGGTAGCAGTGTCACGCTTTGGTGGTGTTTTTTTTCAGCTGGAACTGGGGCTTTAGTCAAGGTGGAGGTAATTATGAACAGTTCCAAATACCAGTCACTTTTGACCCAAAACCTTCAGGCATCTGATAAAAAGCTGAAGATGAAGAGAAGTTTCACCTTTCAACATGACAATGACCCCAAGCATACATCCAAATCAACAAAAGAATTTTATATTTGATTGTTTGTGTGCCCCAGCTACCTCCCCTAATTTTCATACATATATATATATATATATATATATATATATATAAAATGGACTTGCAGCAACTAAATCACTTTACCAACAGTTCAAGACTTCAAGTTAGTACAAAAGTACTAAAGGCTTCAAAGACTTTGTTACTTTAATGATACAAAAACATTAGCGCTTTCACGAATACATCACTTCCGCTTCAACAGACGTAAACAGAACTAGAGCAAACAGCTGACTTATATACAAAGCTCTCATTGGAAATTTAAAGCTGTATACCCACAATTCAAGCATAAAAACACAACCTCAAAATACTAGACAGCCCTCTACTGGAATGCATTGTTAAAACAAGATATAACAAAGTAAAATAAAATACAATAATTCAGTAACCATATATAGCCCTAAGACTATATATAATGATACATAACTAATGATGATTACTTGAGAGGTCTAGAACTTCAACACTGGTCTCAAAGTGACCTTCATTAGTCCACTTTAACTCTGCCTCCTCCCTTCAGTCCTGACTTGAAACTTGAAATAATGATCATTATTCAAGCTCAACACATGTTTCAGTAATTATGATCTCGTTATTCTTTCTCGTGAGACCTGTTACTCTTACCAATGTAGAGTAAAACATACCTGACAACAGGCAACATATACTATATTCTAGTCACAGCTGGACATACATCTAATGTCCCAAAGTTTACCAGTGTTAGGATTCCGAAAAAATCCAGATTCATCTACAAACTGGCATTGATGACAATGACCACACTTCAGAAAAGCGAGTGGTAAGCTATTTGTGACTAAGTCATCACAAATGTTACGGTTAGGAAAGCAAAGCTGTTGTTTCAATGTCTTCATATTGTTGTATACATATCTAGGGCAATTCCCTATCACTTTCCTAATCGAGTCTTCTACCATTAATACATTCCAGTTCCTTAGAACAGCATCCTGCACAAACTTAACATTCTTACTATAAGGTAGGTGAAGGAAGGTGATTCTAATGTTAGCTTCAACTACCGCACTACGAAGTGTGGTCATTGTCATCAATGCCAGTTTGTAGATGAATCTGGATTTTTTCGGAATCCTAACACTGGTAAACTTTGGGACATTAGATGTATGTCCAGCTGTGAGACTAGGAATATAGTATATGTTGCCTGTTGTCAGGTATGTTTTCACTTCTACATTGGTAAGAGTAACAGGTCCTTACGAGAAAGAATACGAGATCATAATTACTGTTTGGCTAGGGGCGATGCAGCGTGTAGTGCAAACATGTGTTGAGCTTGAATAATGATCATTATTTCAAGTTTCAAGTCCTACAAGTGATTAACTTAGGACTGAAGGGAGGTGACATTGTTAATTGTACGGGAGGAGGGGCAGTTACAAGTGGATATTACATATGGGGGCACATAAAGGTAGGGCCTTAATGAACAGGTCACTTTGAGACCAGTGTTGAAGTTGAGACCTCTCAAGTAATCATCATTAGTTATGTATCATTATATATAGTCTTAGGGCTATATATGGTTACTGAATTATTGTATTTTATTTTATTTTATTCTGTTATATCTTGTTTTAACAATGCATTCCAGTAGAGGGTTGTCTAGTATTTTGAAGTTGTGTTTTTATGTTTGAATTGTGGGTATACAGCTTTAAATTTCCCATGAGAGCTTTGTATATAAGTCAGCTGTTTGCTCTAGTTCTGTTTACGCCCTGATGAGCGTGATAATGATGTCGTGAAAAGCGCATAACGCTTTATCATTAAAGTACTTCTTGGGATTTTACAAAGTCTTTGAAGTCTTGAACTGTTAGTAAAGTGATTTTGCTTGCTGCAAGTCCATTTTTTTTTTTGGGTCGTTTTTCTATTTATCTCTTGCCTGCTGGGGTTTGTGTCTTTTTTGATATATATGTATATATATATATATATATATATATATATATATATATATATATATATATATATATATATATATATATAGGTTCATAGGTTCATACTAGGCTATCTGCCCTAGGGCATTTATAAGCCTAGCCAGAGTGTGTGTGGCTTTCGCCACCCCTTGGAATGAGAACACTATGCCCATTTAGGGTTTAGTTTACTGTGCCTCTGTCTAGTAGTGACACAAAGATGACCACCGGGGTAAACCTAAGATCTCCCATCCACTCGTCAAGATTTCTCTTGAAGAGAGTCAGTGAGGGGCTCTGCCTAACATGGACTTGGATTCTGTTCCAGAGTGTAGGGAGCCTCTGGGTTATGAATCTGTCCCTCCAGCACATCCTATTTATTTCTGTGTTGAGGTTCAAATCTCTCGCTCTCGTGGCTCTGGTGGATTTGGATTTTCTGAGGTGGAGCATGTCCATTAATTCCGGATTGGACATGGCCTTGTATGTCAGGCATAGATCGCCTCTGAGTAGGTGGTATGCGACTGAATAGAGCTGGAGTTTCTTCAGCCGGGCAGCATATGACATATGTTTGAGACCCTTTATCCTCTTGGTGAGGTACTTTTGGGGTCTTTCTAACTGCTGCAGGTGTCAGGTAAGGTACATCCTAAATGGGGCATTGTACTCAATTATGGGCCTGATAAGGGAAGCGTATAGGGGCACAATGACCTCTCTTGATCTAGATGTGAATCCTTTCATGATAAGGTGGGTACTATAGAAGGTCTTCCTAACCACCTTGGCAATGTGAGTGTCAAATGAGAGGTTACTGTCAACTTGGGTCCCTAGGTCCCTGATTACTTCTTCCGTACTTAATGGATTACCACCTATGTGGTAATTTGTGGGTACTTTGTTTTTCCCAAAGGGTATGACTATACATTTTTTGGCGTTCAGTTTAAGGCCATGGCTCTGGCACCAGTTATCCGTTTCTATGAGGCCTTTCTGAAGGATGCTTGTGTCCACTGGAGTATCAATTATGGCACCCAGTTTGAAGTCATCTGCGAACTCTGTCAGCCACAATCCTCCTATGTTTGCTTGCACCTCAGAAAAATAAATGCCGAACAAGAGGGGTCCCAGGACCGAGCCCTGTGGGACACTGCTTGTGACTGGCTTAGAGTCTGACATGGCTCTAGCAATTCTGACCCTGTGGGTTCTGTCCTTGAGCCAGTTTGCAACCCATCTTATAACATATGGGTTTACATTTCAGCTGGTGAGCTTGTCTATGATGCCCGAGTGGGGTATTGTGTCGAAGGCTTTTGCAAGATCAAGGTAGGCTGTGTGATCTGCCTTACCCTCATCAATGCCTTAGTGACTGTTTCAAAAAAGTCGACCAGGTTCAAAAGGCAGGATCTGCCCTTGACAAAGCCGAATTGGGTAGGATCCAGTGTCTGTAGGTCCCCAATGTCTTTGTTTATATGTTCCATAATGATCTTCTCCATAGCTTTGCAGACCAGGCTCGTTAAGCTTATGGGGCGGTAATTTCCAGGGTCCGTAGAAGCACCTCCTTTGTGGAGTGGGACTACAGTTGCTGTGTGCCATTCTTTGGGTACGTATCCTGTAGTAAGGCTAAGATTAAACAGCAGCCTTATGTGCGGATTTAGTTCCTCTTGGAGTTCCTGTAGCACGCAACCCGGGACGCCGTCTGGTCCCATTGATGCTGTGTTTTTAGCTTTGGAGAGGGTGGCTCTCACCTGGGCATCTGAGATGTCAGGGAGGCTACACTCTGCTGGGATAGATATTTCTCCTTTTGGGGGGGGGGGGATTTGCACTGAACCTGTCTGCCAGTATGTTGGCAATGTCTGTGAGTTCAGTGTATTTTTTGTCATTTTGGACTAACTCTGAGCATATATGGGAGTTTCCACCCATGTTTCTAACATAACTAAAGAAGGCCTTGTGATTGTCTTTAGTGTCTTTTGTGATTTTTCTCTCAAAGTTGGCCTTGGATGATTTTATGAGTGATCGTAGTTTTTTGCTAGTACTGATCAGAGATGCCTTCCCATTTGGGGATTTTGCTCTGTCATGTAGTAGCTTCTTCCTCCTGTTGTAAAGCTTGTTAATGGCTGGGGTCCACCAGACAGGACGCCTGCCTTTGGGGGAATGGGTCTTGGTTTTATTTGGGATTGCATGATCCATGCATTCTTGAAGGTGTCCGTAGAAAGCGTTTATAAAGGATTCAGTGGTGTGGTCTGTGGTTTCCACTGGCCCAGGGGCCTTGAAGGATACCACTTCAGTCTTAAGAAGTGTGAAGTCAGCTTTTGAGAAATTCTTCACTGTGGTCTTTTTTGCTGGGGGTGGGGGTGGGATGTGGATTTCCAGTGAGATTAATTTATGGTCTGATCTCACCAATGAAGGGTATACTTCCGGTGTGGAGCATTGTGTCCCCATGTTTGTGATGATCAGTTCTAGTATAGTATCTCCTCTTGTGGGAGTGGTGACTAGTTGTTCCATCGCATTTGAGTCTATGAATTCTGGGAAACTTTGGTCTAGGGTGTTGGGGCTTGAGTAATGCTCCCAGTCTATGTTTGGGTAGTTGAAGTCTCCCAATATGATGGTATTTGGAGAGACATTCATACTCTCCAGTGTCTTCAGGAAGGCTGAGTGAGGTTCCTGAGTTTGAGAGGGTGGTCTGTAGCATGCTACAAACTGTAGGGCAGTTTTGCCTAAGGTTAGTTGCACATGGATGGTCTCCGATGCTTCGTGCATCGCCATTAACCTGGAGGTGTGGGTATCTTTGATGAATATGGATACTCCCCCTCCTTTTGTGGTTCGGTCCAAGTTTTGGGGCCGAAAAGCATGATATGAGGTATAACCTGGTAGTGCTGGGGTGCTCTCAGGAGCCTTGAACCAGGTTTCAGCCACTGCACAGACATCGATGTTCTCCATACTGAGGAGGGCTTCGAGAGCGTGCATCTTGAGGTTTAGACTTCTGGCGTTGAGCAGCATTACCCTTAGTTTTTTTCCACTTGTGTTTTCTAGGGAGGTGGGTTTGTCTTTTGAGCCTTGCCTAAAAAAGGCACTATGGGGATGGCAAGAGCCTTGGCCAATATCCGGAAGCCCAGGGGTGACAGGTGCAAGCCGTCCCTTGCGAAGCAGCGTGGTTTGTCAAGCATGTCATCCCAAGCAGACAGACATTGGATCCCCTTAGAATGACACCAGTAATTGAGCCAATTGTTAAAGCTGATGATTTTGTCTTTGTACTGTGGCATCATTCTTGGTGTGTGTGTGTGTGTATATATATATATATATATATATATATATATATATATATATATATAGCATATATATGGTAACTGCCTACTAAAATAAAATTACCCCACCTTCCCTGTCTCCAACCTCCTTATTTATTCATGTTTTATCCACTGCTTACTTCCTCCTTTTTATGACTTTCCTAAATTCCAATTTCTACCTTTTAATCTGGACAAAAAAAACATAAATTAACACATTTGAATTAAAATTCTTTAAGCCTTGAAAATCCCTTCTTCTTCATGCCACTACTGTGCAGACCCTCATTAAGGCATGCACACAATGAATGAGGACAATTTATGCTCATCTGTGTAGCTGTACCTCACTACTTCATGCTGGTACCACAGGGCCTGCTGCAGCCATGAGTGGGATACTTAATCAGCTCAGTCCTCATACTCATCTCCCCTGCTGCATATCTTTAGTGAGCCACAGGGCCCATGACATGCACACTATAAGCAGAGGTGGGCTAGTTACTAAATTTCATCTATGGCCCATATATTTCATATTTGCCACAGTTATTTTGTAATTGTTCATATCTATTGTGATGTTTCCCTCTCTGGGCCAGTAATCAAGCAGCCTGAATCCTCACCACTGATACCAGACAGGGATGTTACTTGGAACAAAAATGGATTCACCCAGTATTTCCAGATGCAGCTGTCTGCATCGAGCACAATTTCCCTTAAGAGCACACAGGGAACACACACAGTCTACAGTCTGGATTTCTCTTTCTGTCTCCTTCCAGGTCTCCAATAAGTTTCCCAACTTGCACAGCTACAGACTAGAGTCCTTAGCCAAGTGTCCATGCAAAGTCCACCACCATTCTCTCTGTGAAGCCAGTGCTCTGTGTCCCTGCCCAAGCAGCTGACACACACAATCATTGAGATTTGATTTGCGCACACACACACACACACACACACACACACACACACACACACACACACACACACACACACACACACACACCTATGCCCCTCTGCTCATACTACAAGGTAGTTACACTGCCACCTGACACTCCAAAGCCACTTACTCTAAGGCTCTTACAAGGGTACCCAATTATGTTGTGTCTTTCGGCTTTTCCCGGTTAGGGGTTGCCACAGTGGAACTCCGGTCCGCTAATGATTGGCAGTAGATTTTTACAATGTCCTTCAAGGATGCATCTGCAGTCCTTACAAATGGGTTGTCCTGTCGTCAGGCAGCCCTTCGGTCGGCCGGATTCCAAAGTCTGGGTCTGGCTTCGGCTGGTGTCGCACTCACCCGACGTCATCTCTGCTGGTCTTCGGGTATAAAGGCATCAGCCGACACCATTTTCCTCAGTCTTTCTTGCCGCGTGGCGCCCGAAGCAGAAGCTGTTCGCAAGTGTCGGTCGGTCAGATCCAGAGATTACTACCGAATACTACTTCGAAGACTTCTAAAAAGCTAAGTACCCCGTTGGGGACTCTTTCTTGCCTCAGCCGATGTCAGAAAAAGTAAACAACTGTTTAACTTGTGGGAAACAAATACCTCATAAAGATTTCCACTCTTACTGTTTACCTTGTTTAGGCCCAGACCACGACGTAGCAGCTTGTTTGGCCTGTGCCTCCTTCAACCGACGAACGTTTAGGCGTCGGTTGGAGTTTGCTGAACAGTTTTTCGGTTCAGATTTTGTGTACATTATGCCGTCGGATCCTCCGACTACACAAATTGTTAAGAAACGCAAAGAGAAGGACCGACACTCGCGGACCGCGGTTTCGGCCGAAACCACGGTTAAGCAAACTGTCTCGGTTTCGCCGAAACCGAAACGGTTCAATCCTCAGAATCCATGACTATTACCGAGGCCCCTTCTACTCTAGTGGAATCGGCCACTGAAGTTTTACCTACCAATGTGGGTTCCCTAGAATTATCGGATACCATCCCTTTGGATGTTTCTACTCCAACATGTGGTGCTGCTAGGCCTCCTGCAGCCATGTCTATAAAGGCCTTTGCCAGGACTAAAGCAGCCAAATTGGCTAAGTCTGTGCCTGTTAAGCCCCCCTCTCACAGGCCCAGCTCTAGTTCCCAAATGCTTACTCTGGCAGAGGATCTCATCTCTTTAATAAGGGGATCCCAATCTCACCCAGACAGGGCCTCTCAACCTCCAGAAAAAAGACCCACCAGCAGAACACCCTGAGACAGTGCCCTCAGATGACTCTTCTGATGATTCAGATGTTGCAGACCATACTGAGGCTCCTTATTCTACATATGAAGATTCCGATGCGGAAGAATCTATTCCTTCTGCCTCTCCACCAGAGGAATTTTCCTTTGGGGAAACCTTACATGCCATGAGAGAACAATTCCAATGGCAAGGACAAGATTTCTCAGATTCAAGAAAAAGGCTTAGGACCTTTTTACATTTACCTCAACATAGGCCCTTAGCTATACCTCCAGTTCTCCCTGTAGTGGATGATGCTTTTAATGATGTTTGCACTGCTCCAGATACTTTACCTCCAGCCCCTACCAAACCCGATAGGTTTTACAGGGTTCCGGACACTCATCACCACTTATACAAGGCTCCACATGCAGACCCTGACACTATTTCCCAGGGGCCTAAGGCAGTAGCTGCGACCTCAGCAAAAAAAACCCTCCCTTCTGATAGGGAATCCAGGTCATTAGAGAGATGGGGTAAAAAAGTATACACCTCTGCTACTCTCTCAGCTAGAGCTTTGAATTGTCAGTTTCATATGATCCAATACCAAGAGTTTATGCTAGATCAGTTAACTAAGAAACTGTCTTCTGATGATTCTTTAGATAAGAAATATGTTCTAGAAATGGTCAATAACATACAGCAGGTTAGTAACCACTCTTTAAAATGTGGCTATGATGCACTGGAGGCTTCATTTAGATCAGCCATGACTGGTACAGTAATAAGAAGGCATGCATGGCTGAAAGAACAGGCCTTACCGGATCATGTTAAAACAAAGCTTCTAGATGCTCCTATGGATAAGGCCAGTCTATTTGGTTCCTCTGCCCAACAAGTAATGAAGAAAATGGAAGAGAAGGCAAAATCTGTACAAACAGTTAAAGATTTCTTACAGGTTCAGCCTCCAAGGTTTAGCAGGAACTGGCCTTCCAAAAATTGGTCCTTTCCAGACTCCTCTAAATCTCAGAGAGGCAGGGTTAGACGCTCCAGAGGCAGAAATCAATCCAGAGGAGGTGCCTATAGGGGACGTCACTGGCAAGGCAATAACCAACGAGGCACAGAGTCTACCACCACCTCTACAACACAATTACAGTGACTTGATTCTGACACCGCCCACCAGGGAACAGATTGCAGCACCCTTAGGCGGAAAACTAGCCTTATTTTCAAAGAACTGGCACCACATCACAAGAGACAAGTGGATTTTGCAAATTATAGATCAAGGCTACAGGTTTCATTTCCACACCTTACCAGTAAAAAGAGGAATGCCAAACCTACCACCAAATCAAAAGACAGAAGCTCTAAAATACATAACTCAATTGACAAAAATGAGAGCTGTAGAAAGGGTACCACCCACAGAAAAGGGCAAGGGATTTTACTCCAGACTCTTCCTAGTACCAAGAAAAGAAAACAGTTGGAGGCCTATTCTCGACCTGTCCGCTTTGAACACATTCATCATTGTTCCAAAATTCAAAATGCTGACCCTACAACAACTTCTTCCCATGCTGGGCAAGGAGTGTTGGCTGGTTACTCTAGATCTCAAGGAGGCATACCTGCACGTCCCCATACGACCAAATTGCAGAAGATACCTCAGATTTCTTGCAGGATCAGAGCATTATCAATTCTCAGCATTGCCCTTTGGCTTATCTACTGCCCAGAGTATTCACAAATGCCTGGCATCAGTAATCGCTCATTGCAGGCTTCAGGAATCCAAATTTATCCATACCTGGACGACTGCCTGATACAAGCGGACAACCAACACAAGCTGACTCAAGACTTACAAAGGGTCATTTGCTTACTTCAAGCCCTGGGATACACAGTCAATCTAAAAAAGTCAAGACTGATACCATCCCAAACAAGAACCTTCTTGGGTGCAAATTGGACACAGTAAAACAGATGGCATTCTTAACAGGGGAAAAGCAAGAACAACTACCTCTTTACTTCCTGGCATTAACGAAGCAAGACAAACTAACAGCAAGGAAAGTGCTGCAGGCCCTGGGCTTCATGGCCTCCTGCATAATACTGGTTCCTCATGCCAGACTGCATATGAGAAAGCTACAGTGGTACCTGAAGAACTTATGGTCTCAACACAAGCACAGCCTAGAAACCGAAATACCACTAATCCCATGCCTGAAGCAAGAATTCCTATGGTGGGCTCAGGCATGCCAGTCAAATCCAGGCTTGTCCTTCCACAACAAACAAGCAAACCAAACCATCACAACGGACGCCTCAGACCTCGGTTGGGGGGCTCACATGCTGGACCACTGCATTCAAGGCTTATGGACTCCAGATCAGCTACACCTGCACATAAATCAAAAAGAAATGCTGGCAGTAAAACTAGCAATCCAGAATTTCAGACCATACCTCAAAGAAGGCCAATTGAGGATAAGGACAGACAATACCACTGTCATGTGGTACATCAACAAACAGGGAGGCACTCATTCATACCCCCTATGCCGAATGACTCTGGACCTATGGGACATGGCTCTGAGCTACAACATTCAGTTACAGGCTATATTTGTACCAGGAAAAGAAAACATCCTAGCAGACATGTTAAGCAGAACTACCTTGGATGCTCACGAATGGATGCTACACCCGGACATCTTCAAGACCATCACAAAGAAATGGGGATGCCACAAATAGACCTATTCGCATCACCGCTCAATCACCAGCTCAAGAAATTCTGCACAAGGATATACCACCCACTTGCTTGGAAGGTGGACTCTCTATCCTTCAGTTGGAAAAGCCTGACAGCATATGCATTCCCACCTCTTCCTTTGATGCACAAGGTACTACTGAAAATCAAAGAGGAACGTCCAAGGATAATTCTGATAGCCCCAAATTGGCCAAGGCAACATTGGTATCCATTATTGAGGACCATCTCACGGGGGGAAATGTGGACACTTCCCCTGATTCCCTTGCTGTTAACTCAGAGCAACTACAACATCCTGCATCCCAACCTGAAAACTCTGCAACTAACTGCCTGGAACATTGCATGACAGCAACTAACCCAGACTTATCTCAAAGGGTTAAAGACATCATCCTTGAAGCCAGCAGACCTTCAACAAGAAGGAACTATGCAGGAAAATGGAAAAGATTTGTCATTTGGAGTACTGAAAGAGGGAAAGATGTGTCAAAGGTAGATATTGCCAACATCCTGGAGTATTTGGCAGAGCTTCTCCATGCAGGCCTGTCCTACTCCTCCATCAAGATACATGCATCAGCTATTTCTGCAGAATACAGCTTTGATTCCCCTGTTTTCTCTCACCCTCTACTCAGACAGTTCCTGAGAGGAATTAAGAATGTAAAACCTCCTAGGAAACCACCATTACCAGCATGGGACTTGAACTTTGTGCTAGAACAACTGACACTCCCTCCATTCGAACCAGCAGCAACAGCAGATCTCCAACACCTATCCTGGAAAACTGCTTTCCTACTGGCAATTACTTCAGCAAGAAGGGTTTCAGAACTACAGGCTTTAATGGCAGTACAACCCTTCCTAATCTTCCATCAAGATAGAGTATCCATGAGAACTAACCCTACATTCATGCCTAAGGTGATATCCAGAGTGTCTCTAAACCAAGCGATCCACCTACCTACCTTCTTTCCCAATCCAGAGAACAGGGGAGAAAGACTCCTGCATACCTTGGATGTACATAGACAGTTACACTACTACCTGGACAGAACTAAGGCCAATAGGAAAACAGACCAACTTTTAGTAGCCTACGCAGCAGGAAGGGAAGGAAAAGCAATTTCCAAACAAACAATCTCCAAGTGGATAGGAAATTGCATAAGATTCTGTTACTCCTACCATGGAAAGCAAATTCCACAGAACATAAGGCCTCACTCTACAAGGGCTACTGCCACTACCACAGCATTCTTACGAGGAGTGGCTACCAAGGACATTATTGAGGCGGCTACTTGGACCTCCGTGCATACATTTGCCAAGCATTATAACTTACCTCTATACTCCAGATCCCGAGCAGGGTTCGCAACTGCTGCCTTACAAGGGATCCTAACTACACCATAATTCTTCTACCTCCTCCCCTAGTTTGGCTATGGTATTCTACCCATTTGTAAGGACTGCAGATGCATCCTTGAAGGACATAGTACAGTTTTGTACCTACCATAAATGTAGATGTCCGAACAGGATAGCATCTGCAGTCAGGATTACCCACCCTCCTTCCCCTCTGTGGTACTCCTAGGGTATTTGCCCTCCTTATAGCTAGCTAGGGGGGGTTTCTTATGGTGTATTTGTTTGTATATATGTACATACATGTTTATTTTTGTATTTGCCTTCTACTTTTTGGAAACATTGGCATTTCCCAAAATTTAGCTTTACAAGAGGGCAACTGGCATCTGGGGCAAGAAACACTGAGGAAAATGGCGTTGGCTGATGCCTTTATACCCGAAGACCAGCAGAGATGACGTTGGGTGAGTGCGACACCAGCCGAAGCCAGACCCAGACTTTGGAATCCGGCCGACCGAAGGGCTGCCTGACGACAGGACAACCCATTTGTAAGGACTGCAGATGCTATCCTGTTCGGACATCTACATTTATGGTAGGTACAAAACTGTACTTTCCGAGTTGCCAGCTCTGACGCACAACCTTCAATGAAAGTACGTCCATTCACGCATGTCTCCACACAGAAGACGCTCTAACTGCGAATCAAACAGGACGTCTTACTGTGAGGCGACAACGCTATCACAGCACCACCACCGCAGTACACAAGGGTACCCAATTATCCAAGGGTACCCAATTATACTGAGTGAAATTATTATTACTACAAATGATAGTGTTTGGCCAATACAGTAAGGCTTTCAGGAGTGGCCACAGTGTCACCAAATTCCTCTAAAAGTTTAAAATATTCTCTAAAAGGACCAGCCACAATGAAAAGTTTAAATATATTTAACAATAAATAATGAAAGAACATGAAAATACTAAATATCTATTTACAATAAACACCAGAATTTCATTCACAAGAAAAATTACAATAACACAGATGAATAGATTCACACAGATTGAGAAAACAGTACTTAACAAATCTCACTATATTTTCCTGAGTGATCTAAAGAGTTAGTATTCCCTGGTTCATTTACTAGAGCAAGGTAAGATGAAGTAGGTGAGGTGTCCTTCCTTGTCAGGTTTAAAGAGTGCTCTCAGAATTATCTCTCATCTAGTATTAAATCCATCATTTTTGTCCTAGATTACAGAATGGCACCACATATATCTGGTTATCTGACTTCTGGTTTTCATGCTACCCCCATTGCTAGAAACTGAACCAGACTTTAGCACATATGTGTTACCATATGGCCAGACAGAGCTTGTCTGAGATGTGTTATAGCATCTGGAAGGTATAAAACACCTCTACTCTTCCTACAGAAGCTAATACACCATTCAATGGAACAGACATTTAGTCTCTGTCTGCAATCAGAACTGTAGGATACAATCTTTATGGCCTAAACCAAGTAATTTAATTTCTTTCTATTTTTCAAAGTTATCTGGACTGAGATTAACCTCTTCTCTTCCAGTATCCTCTGTTAAAACATATGCATTGAATCAGTTACAACAGAGTCAGAACCCACTGTTGGTACATTTTTAACACAAGCAGCTTTACAAATACATTTTTCAACACAACCATCTGTACAAATCAGCTTGATATACCAATTATATGTCATTTGTATATCAGCTTGATATACAAATGATATATAATTTTTTTACAGAATTCCAGCTGGCTGTGCTGGCATATGTTACACATCCACTGCCCTACTTCTGCTAGCATAGCCAGCAATACCTCACATCTTCACACCTGTCATCAAATGACGTAGTCTTACCCCATTCAGTTAGTGTATCTGTTTCTTGCCATGCTTTTACTGCATTTGATTCCACACTAGCATACTATAATTTATGTTTGCCATACCTTCTAAACCTTCAAATATCTGTGGAGTTGAAGAAATGCTGCATCTCAAAATAATATGTATGAAGACCAGAGAACAGATATGTAGTCAAGCCAAGCATGGACATGTGGTACATATGGCAATCTGGTGGTGAATTGCAGAATTCAAGGAAATTATCAAAAGAAAAAAGTGCAGAAACAACTGCTTGATAGAAAAGATGAAAATGATGGACCAGGCTAAGAAGGAATACTTGTTGGCTAAGAGAGAGGTCACAATGACAAAGAATAAAGCATCAGAGGCACTGTATGAGCTTATGTGAAGTGACTCAACATTTAGCATAAAGAAACTCTGGCAAGGATAAACATTTAAAGAAGATAGTCATCAGACACCATTCATAAGGGATGCGAGCACAGAACATGAATGTCAGATGAAAAGAGTACTTCCACCAGCTTCTGAATTAAGAACACCTCACAGAAGTTCTACAGCCCATACACAGCATATAATAAAAGATCCAGATCCAGGCCACAGCCTTCTATGCAAAGGCCATGGAATGTTTCATAGCAGAACTCATTTATGCAGAAATAAGCAAATTAAGTGATCTCGACCCAATCAGTTTGGTTTTGTGAAGGGCAGGTCCTGTCTCATGAACCTAGTAATCTTTGAAAAAAGTCATAGAGAATGAAGCCAGTGGTCAGTCAGTGAAGTCTGTTTATCTCAGTCTGACCAAGGCTTTTGATAGTATCCTCCATGCTCTTACTGTTAAAAAAAATTGAAAAACTTAAACCTCTACCATTGTCCACTAGGTTGCAAATGGGCTATGAACGCAGATTGTGAAAGCTGCTGATACCCTCTCTGAACGTAAAATTGCAAATAACAGGGTACCACAGGGATCAGTGCTGGAATCTCTCCTGTTTGACATTCATTTTGCAGACATCCAAGCCAATAAAGCCAATATCCCAGAAGTGTTGAATGATCACATTTGCTGATAACTGCAAGCTTGGCACTGTTATCAATCATCCACTGATAATATATATCTCCAAGGACTACAATATGCATATACCTAATGTACTGAAAAGAGTGTTGAGTTAAAAGCAAAAATTCCAGTGTAACAGCATTCAGTTTAATAGCTGTTCCCACCTCATATGTTTTAAATGGTTTTCTTCTATAAGATACAGACATATGGACACTTGGGTACTTACGTGGACAATTCTCTGTCATTTGGTCATGTTTCCATCACAGTCAGGAGATCCCCGTATCTGGTCCAGTTAATACCCAAGGAAATGTCTTTAATATCCAAAGATGTCCTCTTGTCACTGTCCTTTTGCCTTATCAGTCCCATCACTGAATGTGGTGCCCCCTTCTGGCATGTATAAATCAAAACATACACCTCATCTGGAAAGGCTCCAAAGATACCTTACCGAGAAAATCAAAGGTCTTAAATCTTTTGATTACCACAACAGATTAGCATAACTCGTATTACACTCAATACTCTTCAGAATTCTCTGAGGTCATTTCTGAGGCATGAAAGACCCAATCCTATTTAGCCTTGTCCATCTCTTTCAACTTTCTGGTTTAAAGGACATCTGCGCTTGTTTCCCATCTTTCCTGTAACTAACCTACTGGGTAGCACTAGAAAGCCTTAAACTGATACAAGCCTTCTAGCTTAGAAGAGAGACTTTGGAGTGATTAAGTATCAGTTTTCTGTACTTTTTTGCTGTACTTAACTGCTTTCCGCCTAAACGCATATTTTCCAGAGTTTGTGATTTAAAAGATTGTTTTTTTCACATATTGTACTTATTTGACTGCCTGCACTTTTAAAAAGTCATTTTTTGTTTAATTTGTTTAACTGTTGTAGGCTACACACTAAAGTGTGATAGCCTTTTATGATCGTTTGTAGTCATTTAAAGCTATTTTAACTGTATTTTTTACTGTTTTTGCCTTATCTTTTCAAAACAACAAACAAAAAAAAAAAACAATTCCTTCTTTCCTGCCTTTCTAAGCTAGTATAGTCCAGTTTTCAGGCTAGTGCTGAATTCAGGGCTGTGATACTAGTTTCTGAGTTGCCCACACCTTACTTGGATAGAAGGAAGTTTCTCTGTTCACCTGTGAGAGAGGGGAGCTTTGAGCAGCCTATCTGTCCCTGGAGGAGTGGTTCCAGCCCAGAAGTTAGTAGTTTATTGGCCATTTTGGGCTAATTTCTATCTCTTTCATTTCCCTACTATAAAAACCATGTTAGCATGGTTTTGCAGGCCGGGCAGCACCGGTTAGCTACGGTTAAATTATTCCCGGCTCCACTAAGTCTCCTCTTCAGTTTTTCCCTTGAAACTAGTCTAACTCTCAACCTAAGCACTCAAAAAGCATCCCACAGCCCAGCAATTGCTCAGACCTAATAGCAAGCACTAATATACCCTGACACTTGATTGCCCAGTAGGGCAAGGCTCTTTATTTACCCCTCACCAACCAAATGACTAAGCAGCTCACCCTACTATTCAGGCATGACCAAAGGGCAATTTCAGGTGTACTCTCCAGTCCAGCTGGTGAATCTGGGTATCCTGAGGCAATGTTACAACTGCCTGATGTACAAACAACCCTCTCCTCCTACCACAAAATGCTAACATATGCGAGAGATGCAATTATACAGCCAAACTGGAGGCTAAGCTGTCTTCACCAAAGACTGGAACAGACAGTCAAGAGGAGAAGGTTTACACTTGCACCACACCTCCAGCCACACACAGACCTACTAAAACAGCACTAGCAGAAAAATACACATAAATACACAAACCATACTCAGAGGCTCTAAATAAAAACCTGCAAAAGCATCAGAGACCTCCAAAGCAGACAGCCAAACAACCTGCACCTCCCGTCACAAACCAGACAACACATAAAACACAAAATCAGTGTGCTGCACAATTACAGCTTTTAAGGTGAAATAACATAACCTAACACACTAGTAACAGGAGACTCTATAGTCAGGCACACTAACGTCCCACTCACTAGGCTGGACAAGGAGAAGTCAACTTAGCTGCCTGTCGGGAGCCAGAATCCACCACATAACACAAGCACTCAGGTCACTCCAGAACAAGTACAAATATGACTCTGTCATTGTTCATGTTGGTGTGAATGACCTGAGACGTACCTCCCTGAACTACATGAAAAGAGACAAGGAAGAGCTCTCTGATCATGTAGTCCAGGCTGGTATGACCCTTACCCTGAGTAACTTCCTGCCCTCGCCAAGAATGATACCTCAGTATAAAGAAAAAATGATCAATTTCAACAATTGGCTAAGATTCTGGTGTCATTCAAAGGGGATCCAATGTCTGTCAGCCTGGGACAACATGCTCGACAAGCCGCGTTGCTTTGCAAGAGATGGCTTGCACCTATCACTTGGCTTTCGAATACTGGCCAAGATTCTTGCTGCCCCCATAGTGTCTTTTTTAGACAAGGCTCAAAAGTCAAACCCAAAACTGAGGATTATGCTACTCAACGCCAGGAGTTTAAATCTCAAAATGCATGCGCTCAAAGCACTCCTCAGTATGGAGAACGTCGACATCTGTGCAGTAACTGAAACCTGGTTCAAGGCTCAACAGAGCACCCCAGCACTACCGGGTTACAACTCATACCACACATTTAGGCCACAGAACATGGACTGAAACACAAAAGGAGGGGGTGTATCCATATTCATCAAAGATACCTACACATCCAGGTTAGTGGCGTAGCATGATACCTCTGAGATCATCCATGTGCAACTAACATCAGGCAAATCTGCAATGGAAATTGTGGCCTGCTACAGATCACCCTCCATGACCCAGGACCACCACTCCACCTTTCTGGAGACACTGTAAAACATGAAGGTCCTACCGAACACCCTGATATTGGGTGATTTCAATTACCCTACCATTACCTGGGAAAACTACTGGAATACAAACTCCCAGGCCCAGTGCTTCCTGGAATTCATCAACTCAAACACCCTGGATCAGCTGGTAAACTCCCCTACCAGAGGTGAAAACATATTGGACCTGGTCATCACCAACATGGGTGACAGGTGCCCCACACCGGTGGTCAACCCATCACTGTTTATATCAGACCATAAACTAATCACTCTAGATGTCCACACCCCACCACCACCCCCAACTAAGGAAACCACAGTAAAAAAAACTTTTCTAAAGCAAACCTCACCTTACTTAAGACAAAGGTGGTAAGTTTCACAGCCCCCATGCTACAGGATAATGCTACCCAAGATGCAGAAACCTTTACAAATGCACTCTATGAGCACCTACAAGGATGCATGGATTGTGCCATCCCTAGCAAAACCAAGACTCACTCCTCTAAGAGAAGGAATCCAGTTTGGTGGACCCCTGCCATAAACAGGCTATACAATAGAAGGAGGAAACTAGTTCAGAAAAAAAGCAAATCCCAAGAAGGAAAGACATCCCTGATCAGTATCAGTAAGAAACTAAGGTCCCTCATAAAATCATCCAAGGTGAACTTAGAAAGAAAAATAGCCAAGGATTCAAAAGATAACCACAAAGCCTTCTTTAGCTATGTTAAAAATCTAAGTGGCAACTCGCAGATATGCACTGATCTAGTGCAAAATAGCACAAAATATACTGAACCTACTGATATTACCAACATCCTGGCAGATAGATTTAGTGCAAACTTCACCCCCCATCTCACCTCCAAAAGGGCCCACAACAGTTCCGGAAAAGAGTAGTGTTCCAGAAATCACAGACACACAGGTGAAAACAGCCCTTTCAAAAGCCAAAAACACAGCGTCAGTGGGGCCAAATGGTGTCCCAGGCTGCGTCTTGCATGAACTACAGAACGAACTAACCCCCAGCCTAAACATGCTGTTCAAACTCAGTCTCTCCACAGGCTACATGCCCACAGAATGGTGCACAGCAACGGTTATTCCTCTCCACAAAGGAGGGGCCGCAACTGACCCTGGTAACTATCACCCCATAAGCCCAACTAGCCTGGTCTGCAAGGCTATGGAGCGCATCATCATGGAACTCATTAACAAAGACATTGGGAACCTCCAAACACTTGACCCAACCCAGTTCGGCTTTGTTAAGGGTAGATCATGCCTACTAAACCTGGTTGACTTCTTCGAGACAGTTACTGAGGCCATAGACGAGGGAAGGGTAGTTCACACAGCCTACCTTGACCTCACCAAGGCTTTCAACACCATTCTCCACTTGGGTTGTTGTTGTTTGTCTTTTGGCTTTTCCCGGTAAGGGGTCACCACAGCGGAACTCCGGTCCGCTAATGACTGGCAGTAGATTTTTATGACACGCCGAGGTGTCCCTCCAGCACATTCATGTTCTGTTGATTGTGGTAATAAGGCTGAGGACTCTGGAGTGTGTGGTGCGGAGGTATTGGGATTTCTTTAGATGTAGCATTTCTAACAGAGCTGGGTCAGACATGGCTTTGTAAGTCAAGCAGAGATCGCCTCTAAGTAGGCGATATGAAACAAAGAATAGTTGGAGTTTTTTGAGTCTGTCCATATAGGACAAGTGTTTAAAGGCCTTGGATCCTCTTTGTGAGGTACTTTTGCGGCCTCTCCAGTTGATGCAGGTGTTTAGTGAGGTACATGCCAAATGGGGCATTGTACTCGATGATTAGCCTAAGGGAAGGGTAGAGGGAGACAATGACCTCTTTCTTCCTAAATGCAAAACCCTTAGTAATGAGATGTGCCACATAGAAGGATTTCACACCACAGTGGCAATGTGGTGGTCAAAAGTGAGGTTGCTGACAACCTCTGTTCCTAGATCTCTTATAACACCTTCTGTGTTCAGTGGACTACCATCAATGTGGTAATTCAAGGGAACTGGGTTTTTCCCAAGAAGAATGACAACACATTTTTGGTACTGAGCTTAAGGCCATGGTTCTGACACCAGTTGCTGGTCTCATTGAGGCCTTTCTGTAGGATGTCAACATCACTTGGGGAGTTAATAATAGCTCCCAACTTGCAATAGTCTGCAAACTTTGTCAGACTGAGTCCCTTTTTGTTGGCCTGGACTTCAGAGAAGTAGATACCAAACAGGAGAGAACCCAGGACTGAACCCTGTGGGACTCCACTCATGGCTGCTCAACAGTCTGACTGGGAGTCAGCTACTTTCACACTGTGGATTCTATCTGTGAGCCAGTTTGTAACCCACCTAGTGATATAGGGGTTGATCCCTATCTTAGTTTTTCTATGATTCCATAGTGGGGAATGGTATCAAAGGCCTTGGCCAGATCAAGGTAGACTGTATGAATCACCTTGCCTTCATCCACAACTCTGGTGACTGACTCAAAGAAGTCGACCAAGTTGAGCAGGCATGATCTACCCTTCACAATACCAAACTGTGTAGGATCCAGTGTTTGGAGATTCCCTACATCCTTGTTTATTAGGTCCATGATGATGCGTTCCATAGCTTTGCATATCATACTTGTCAGGCTAATGGGGCGATAGTTCCCAGGGTCTGTAGTCATTCCTCCCTTGTGGAGAGGAATGAATGTAGCAGTGCACCATACAGTAGGGACAAAGCCTGAGGTGAGGCTGTGATTAAACAGGGCACACAGGTGAGGTGCCAGTTCACACTGTAGTTCATGTAGAACACAGCCTGGGATCTTGTAAGGTCCCATAGAAGCTGTATTCTTGGCCTTGGACAGCGCTGTTTTAACTTGTGCAGCAGTAATATTGGGTGCCTGGCAATCTACTGGTATTGTGATTGGTCCTTTGGGGGGACGGGTAAAGTTAGCACTAAATCTGTCAACCAGTATATTGGCAATATCTGTTGGCTCGGTATAGGAGGTGCCATTGTGCAGTAGCTCAAAACAAATCTGGGTATTGCCATGGAGATTCTTTACATAACTATAGAAGGCCTTGTGGTTGCCTTTACTATCTACTGCTGTTTTCATAGCTAGCTTTAGAGGATTTGATGAGGGATCTCAACCTTTTGTTGATGCTGATAACGGAGTTTTTCCAGTCTTGGGACTTCACCTTATTCTGAATCAGTTTCCTTCTTCTGTTGTAGAGTTTGTTTATGGCAGGGGACCACCAGATTGGCTTCCTTATTTTGAGGAGAGTGACTTGGTTCTATTCGATATGGCAAGATCCATGCATTTGTGTACGTGTTCATACAGTGCATTGGTGTATGATTCGGCGGTCATGCAACTATTCTCCATTTGCATGGGTGCCGTGAAGTTAGCCACCTCTGTTTCTTGGAGCCCAAAGTCAGCTTTGGAGAAGTTTTTCATGGTGGTTACCTTTGTGGGGGTGGGGGGCAGGAGAGGGATGTGGATTTCCAAGGTGATTAGATTGTGGTTGGATCTAATTAGGGAGGAGTTGACCATTGGTGTAGAATAATGATTGCCCATGTTGGTAATGACCAGGTCAGGGGTGTTGCTACCTCTAGTGGGGGTAAGAAAGAGCTGGTCCAGGGCATTGGAATTAATGAATTCCAGAAAGCGTTGGGCAAGTGTATTAGTACAGGAGTAGTTTTCCCAGTTAATGGAGGGGTAGTTGAAGTGGCCCAGTATGAGAGTGTTAGGTTGGACCCCAACATTCTCAAGGGTGCTTAGAAACATGCAGTGCGAGTCTTGGGACATGGTTGGGGACCTATAGCAAGCTATGACCTGAACCACTGTCTTACTCAGAGTTAGCTGCACCTGAAGTATCTCAGATGTGTTATGTTGGGCTACCAGTCTGGAGGTGTGCACATCATTTATGAATATGGAAACACCACCGCCTTTGGAGTTTCGGACCAAGTTCTGGGGCCAAAAGGTGTGGAATGAGTTATAGCCTGGTAGTGCAGGGGTTCTTTCTGCTGCCTTGAACCAGGTCTCTGTTACAGCACAACCGTCAATGTTCTCCATTTTAAGGAGTGCTTCAAGCGAGTGCATTTTGAGACATAAATACATGTTTCTGGAATTAGATTTTTTATATATTTTATGAATAACAAGTTATTCATACATTTTATTTATTTTAGTGTTTTATATTTGCAGTTTTTTAGAACTGGGACTCAAATATGGTAGTTTGTTATTGTTGCTTTTAGCTAATGAAGTAGTTGCTGTTAATTAATGAATTAATTGGCTTGAAAATGGTAGAAATATCAGTGAAGAATGTTTTTTTTAATTGATTCTGATGAAGTCCATGGTGCAGTATACGAAAGCGCTAAATCTTATGGAGTCCTTGATGTGAATAAAAGACTGTTAATTTTTTTAAAATACAATGAGTGGACTGCTGTGGCTCTTGGAGTGCTTGGGAATCCTGTGCCTGGTGTTTTCCTTATTACTTTTTACTACTCATTTTTTGCTGGTTGTAAGGGATGAGACTGACAGTTTTTGTTTAACTGCTCCCATATTACTGTGAAGATCCCACCCTAGCAGAAGTAAGAGCAACACAAAAGAAAATGAAGTCATAAAAAGCAGCAGACTCAGCTGAGGTCATAGTAGATATGATCAAGGAGACAGATTCCTAAAGAAAGTATCTTCAGATTTCATTCAGCCCCAGTATGGTGCAAAGTAATGCAGCTAACTAGGACACAAATGAAAGAGTGGAAGAAGCTTCCTTTTAACATATGGAGGTCCAGGGAATATTCTCTAGGGAGGGAAAATGCTCTGGTTTCTTGCAGAAAGGAACTGTGTTTAGAGAGTAATCATCCTTTAAATATAACATTTAGCCTGTTAGCATTTTATTGTCAACAGTCTAACTTGTATTCTTATCGCCCTGCATTTTCAGACTTTACTGTATCATATATTTAACTTTAACAGGACACAAGTGAGTTATATGCTATGACAACACATTTTCTTACTTCTGTCCAACATGCACATTCTTTTGAGGACACCTTTCTTTCCTTTTACAGATCTTTGAAAAATAGTTATTTCTAGCACAGATTCTGGAAAATTGTTTAACAGCAATATCAGTGCTTCATTTAACCTTCTAGCCACAAGACTTTTCAGCACAATACTTATTCTGTACCTCATGGCTCTCTCTGTTGCCTCCCTTACTGTTACAGTGCATTTCCAAACGTCTCTCCTTCGTGGATCATTTACTGCTGCAATATATGTTCACTTTTTTACCTTTTTATTTTACTCACATTTATCTTATATATGTCTCTTCCCTCAGCTAATTGTTTAAGGTGTACATTCATTATTTCACTTGCTCTGTAAATTTTTACAGCTTTTGGAAAGGTTAGGCTTGGTATAACAACAGACTGCCTCTTGTCTGCTCATTCTTTTTTGCTACTTATTTATGAATTATACAACATACCAAATTCATAATCTTTAGCTTGATTCCTCAGCTTAATAACATAAGAATCTACAGCCATTCTATGACCTATTGATCTCGTTAAAACATAAATGGTTAACTTCTTCAAGATTTGCAAGAATTCAACTGTGCTCTAACTGCTGCTATATTTTCTTTCACGTGTTCAAGAAAAGCAGAGTTAAATACTTTCACAACATCTTCCTTAGTAAAATGCAAACCTGCAGCAGACTGGATCTTTTTAGATTTTGTAGCTACTTAGCTCTCAGTTAGGAAAAAATCAAATTTCCTGATAAAAATTCTCAGTTTTCTGCTCAGTTGCCCTGCAGAAAGAAAATTCCTAGTAGCTGCAGATGAAGCATTATTTAACTGAAAATTATGCCTTGATACTTCTGATCACAATAACTTTAGAAAATAAATTCACTTTCAGATTTGCAACTATATTTCCCCAGTTCTAATGCCATGCACTATGTGGATATTTGTCAGGATATTATGTAAGGAAACATGATAAGCTTCAGTCTCCATGAAGTGTTTAACCTGAGTGTTTCCTGCAAGGGATGAAAGAGTGTGTCACATGACATGCAACCTCATGAAGACATTACCATATTTAAAGAACCACTACAGGCAAATGATCTTGCCATGAATTACTGCACCTCCCCAAAATGCCTGCAGCAAAATAAGCACTCACTCCTAATTTTATTTATTTTTTAATCCTTATCTGTCCTCATAGGGACAGACATCCTGATTCCATTGCAAAGCTAAATCTGTCCCATAATGCATTATGAGAGCAAAGATTGTGATAAAAAGTAGCCCCGCCATTTATTTTTATTCACTTAGAATGGAACATGTGAAAAAATTGCCAAAGTGTCATCAAATTACTGAGATTAAAAAAATATATATATTTTGAGCAGTTTTGCAAGTTTCAGTTCTTGACCAAGTTCCTCCTCCCATGTCTCCTCCTTCACATTCCCAGCTTGGCTACAGTCAACTAATTAGTCAACTTAGCATAAAGATAGAAAGCAGACTCTGGCCTAAACTAGGTGTGGCTTGTTTAAAATAATTCATGGGAAATGCTACTCAGAAGTGAAGAGACATATGAGGGAACAGTTTTAGTGGCATACCAGGCTGTGACTTGTTTGATGTCTATTGTCATGCAAAGTTGACTAATTAGTTGAATCTTGCCAAAGTGGAAATGTGAGATTCTAGCTCGCTGAAGGAGGGGAGATAGGAAGGGTAACATGGCCAGGAACTGAAACCTACAAAACTGTTCTTTGTAAAAAGTCTTTTTTATCTCGGCAATTTGAAGGCACTTTTGCAAGCTTCTTTCACAGAATGTGTAATACATCAGTAGGAACAACATTTGTAAAACTCAGTGCAAACCAGTAAGTGATACGTGATTCAAACTTGACAGTTTTTTTCAGGTGTTCCATTCAAAGTGAATGGATGTACAGCCTCTTAGAACAAATGGTAGAGCTCATTTTTATCACAATCTGAGCTCTCATAGTGTATTATGGGAAAGATTTACCTTTGCAAAGGAATCAGGCTGTCTCCTCCATGTGGGCAGACAAGGATAAAAATAGAATAAAATCGGAAATGAGTATTTATATTGCTGTATACAGCTTTGGGAGGTACAGTAGTTCATGGCAAGGTAAAAAAAATATATGTTTTTCATCATTTGTCCATAGTGGTCCTTTAAAGTAATATGCCCATATATATTAGAGCAAGGGTGAAATGGAGGCTGCATGCTAACTAATCACATGCAGTCTCCACCTCAAAGATCAAATTCATGCCTCTCAACTGTCCAGATTTTCTCAGAATGTCTAGATTTTTGCCTCATATTTCTGGTCTGTTCCTCATAAAATGTGTGGTTTTCTGGGAACTCATTGAGGACTGAAGACACTCAATAACACTAAATGAAATTCAAACATCTGCCATTAGACTTCATATCCTTCAGAAAATACATAACAAAATAAAACCTGATATTCTAAGTTTACATATGCAATCTGTAAAATCTGATCCTATTTTAGGGCTTTTGTATCCCCATTAATTTTGCCTTTGTCCAATTTCTTGGAGAGAGAGATTAAGAGGTATGTATTAGTTCAGAGCAATTATTTCACTATTAAATAAACTTACAAAAATACTTCACCACACAACAGTTCACAAATCTTTCATTTTAAATGAAAAATGCAGAAAAAATGATTTATTTCTGTGCCTGATATGTAATAGTAGTACAGGGAGGCAAGATGATGTGTAACCCTCATTTAATGACTTAAAACAATAATACTGATAATGTAATGAATATCATTGTAGAGAAGTGAGATTATTACTCTCAACATGAAGACTTGGTTATGGGTGAAACTTCCAACAATGGATTTCAAAGCAATTATGAATAAAGGATGACCCCCTCCCCCCCAAAAAAAAAACAACAGATAAGCAGTTTGATGGAGCTGGATATGATCAGTGTAGCACACAGCATTTTAATGTTCCAAAAGGAGTAAACACTTGAACCCAGATTTGTCTAACCAAACCATTTTATAGTTTTAACTCATGAAATATCACTATATGCATGCCTCAAAATAAGAATGTGCTTCTAAGAAGATTTTTTCACTCCCCATGTAGTGTTGTAAATCAGTACACTTTATTATTATGTTAATCAAAGTCATGTTTGGAGAGCATACTACTTTATAATATCATCCGTTCAATTTTTTTGTTAGTTCTGATTTAATGCTATATTGGAAAGATATATTCAAATCAATAAATCAAACAGGATGTACCTTTGAGATCCAACTTACCTACAGATATCATATTCTCATAGTTCTGTAGCATCACCTCCCTGTGGATCTCTTTCTCCTGTTCACTCAGTATTTTCCACTCTTCTACTGAAAACTCAACAGCGACATCTTCAAAACTTTCAGGCACCTAGAAGTAGAAAGAATTTTCTCGATCTTCAATGATTGGGCATAAATATGAATTTAAATGATTTTACCAAGAATATAACCAGCTATGTTAAAATACATGAAGTGTCGTGGTTGTTAATTTGCCAAAACGGATAACTTTTCCTTTCTCATATTCACTGACACTTATGTGAAAACTAAACAGTTACAGGTATGGGTTAGTAACTAGGACACAGAGTTACATTCATTCAATATCAGCACAGCTTAATTTCTATACAAATAAATAAGCAGTAAAATGCATGATAGTTTTACCTTACGTAGAAAAGCAAGTGATATGGCTTTATAATACTGCATTTAATTTACTGCTTACTGCATTCAGATTAACCTAGAAATAAGATACATACTTCATGAAAAGACTGACCTGCATGACTGCAGTTCATCTTCCTCTACTGCTTGGATTTTAGTGCCAGAACCAACCTAATCACTTCAGCACCAGTACAAATATTTCTGGGCATGCTTTACTTTGTTATTTTATTCTTTTATTGTTATTTATTTATTTATTTATTCTACATTTGTTGACTGGGCTGGTCCAACTGGATATATGTCCATCTTCAGCAGAGGCCCCGGGAGAAAAGCTGCAACAAACACAAATAATAGTTATTTTACATGACTGATTCTAAAAATATAGGTACATCTTTTAACAATTTTTACATTGCTAGTTTAAGATTCTTTATACATGAAATGATTTAGGGAATAATACAGGAAGATGTTAGAAATGACATGAGGTTAGTATATGAACACACACTCTCTTTAAAGGTTAACAGAGAAGCACCTACTTGGTACAAAAAGATTACTATGTACCCAGTGATAAGTGAGGAAGTTGGTCAGGGTTAGCACAAGGGCATAACCAATGTGTTTTGAGGTATAGTTTCAGTTTGTTTTTAAAAAGTGTTATTGAGGAAAGCAAGGTCAGGTCACTAGGGCATGAGTTCCAGGTTTTACCCACAGTGTTAGAGAACAAGGAGTCATCAGCCATATTTTTGGTTTTGCTTAGTTGTACAAGTAGTTTGTTTGAAGAGCGTAGGGTCTTAAGATTATTGTAGGGGGTGATAAGGTTAGTAAGTATTGGGGTATTAGTAGGTTGATACAGGATCTTGTGTGCAACTGTTATTTGGTTATATAGTAGTTGGTTTGGTAACTCTAGCCAACCTAGTTGTTCTAGATTATGACAGTGATGGGTTCTGAAAGCAGAGCCAGTGGCAAATCTGGCAATATTGTCATAGGAGATTGCTAGCTTAAGGTTGTTTTTACACAAGTTAGTAAATATAAGGGAGGCATAGAGGAGAGTAGAGATTAAATGAGTGCGGGCAAGAGTAGTCCTAGCTAATGGAGTCAGGAAGGGTTTGATCCTACAAAGTGAGCCGAGTTTTTTTGTTGACTGTTTTTATTGTACTGTTAATATGAGTGTCGAAGTTAAGGTTGTTATCAGTTAATACCCCTAGTAGTTTGGTAGTGGGATCAGGAGATATGATAGTACCATTGTTTGATATAACAGTAAAGTTTAGTGGGGAGGCCCTACGAGTTGGAGTGAATAGTAAGAGTTTTATTTTTGGGGGGTTCAATATGAGGCAACAGTGTAGAAGCCATTTTTTTGATTGTATTGAACACCTTTTGGATTAGAGTCTGTAGATCAGATGGAGAAGTGGCTGAGCATACCAACGTGGAATCATCTGCATATTGGATACAGGTAGCTTGTAGAATTACTGAATGTAGGTCATTAATAAAAACAGAAAATAGCAGAGGACCTAATATAGAGCCTTGAGGGACACCAAGGGCAATGGGAAGGTGGGTGGATAAGTTATTATCCCATAGTACAGCCTGTTTTCTATTGTTTAAGTAGGAATGGAACCATTATATGGCCAGTGAGTCTACTGAGAGGGTTTTAAGTATCAAACAAACTAAGTAACCACACAACCTCTAAACAAATTCCGAAGATATGGCAGTTCAAATGCAGGAACCCCAACCAAACCAAATTGAATACAGGAAACTGTGTTGAAAGTAAATATTCACTGAATTCTCCACAGGAACCACGCTGATCCAATAATCAAATATAGTTCCCCATAAAGGTAGGATACGAAAATGTCACTTTATTCTCCACAAATTTCACAAAGCACGATACACACGTATTATTCCACAAGAATCACAAGTTTACACGTACTGTTAACCTAGGTTTCGTCTTAGTGTTAAAGACTTCTTCAGAACAACTACTAC
Organism: Protopterus annectens; assembly: GCF_019279795.1. Classification (NCBI taxonomy): domain Eukaryota; kingdom Metazoa; phylum Chordata; order Ceratodontiformes; family Protopteridae; genus Protopterus; species Protopterus annectens. The sequence continues at coordinate 1,864,005,478 of NC_056732.1, forward strand.
AACAATTTCCTAGTATAAATACCCAGCTTAATTACCAATCAAAAACTTAATCAACCTGATCAAGCATAATGATTTGAAATTATGCAAACTTTTATTAGAGGTAGAGAATTTGAATAACCTCATCACCAAGGATTTAGCCTTCCCCCAATGGGAGAATTTGTTTCATAAACAATTTCTGACTGCTGATAGTAGAGCAAAAAGTGCTTTTGATAGGAAGCACAAGAAGTTAAACAGGGATAGGGAACAGTATAGGAGAAATACATGTTACAGATGGGATTATAGTAGGCATGATACAAGGAATACGGCTACTGTTGATTATGGACAAGATATTAATAGGGAAGAAAATGATGAGAGGTTTTTTTACGGACCCGGGGAAAGGAACCAGGGGAAATGGAAGAAAGCAGGGAAGTGGAAAAGAAATGGTAAATATGATGGATGAAAAGCACAGTGCATTTCTCCCTTTGGAAGAAACTGGCATTGTGACTAACAATGCAGTTAATGAATACAAAAGTTTCAAAATATACAATTTTAGTAGTTTGAAATTAAGGTCAACACATTTTGATCTTTTGTCCAAGGGATTTAATTTTATTCCAACCCCTAAATTTAACCTGGTTGATAACATATTAGAATTTAAGAAATATACCAGAAAATTAAATCTGGCACTTATGTTTAGCAATAATGAGGGGAAAGACCAAGGATTTAGTACGGGTATGTTGGGGTTGAAAAAGCCTAGTTCTTTTATCCCAATAAGTCATCCTAGTGTACAAATATTTGATCAAGTAGTTACTAATGAGATTTATAGACTTCATAAACATAAAAGTAAGTGCCATATTAAGCAGAATTTATCGTTTGAGGAGAGGAATACTTTACTGGAATTACAAAAGGACAGAAACGTACGTATTATGAAACCTGATAAAGGAGGCGGCATAGTTATATTTGATACCATTAGTTACAATGCCAGCATCCTTGATATTTTACATCATTCAGGTAATTATTCTACTTCCTCAATTAATGAGGTAAATATAGCGTACCACAGAATAGATATGTACCTTGAAGAATACTTGTTGGAACACCGCATTTCTGAAGAAATGTATAGGTATATGATAGTTGAACATCCAGTCCTAGCTACCATCATAGGGATTCCTAAGGTACATAAAAATCAGGTGAATCCACCTTTTCGTCCTATTATTTCAGGAAGTAGGTCTAAAACGTTTCCAATAGGTGTGGTAATTGACACGTTATTGAAGCCTATTTATAAGGAAGTGAAACATCTGGTAAAGGATTCTTGGGAATTTTTATCACATTTTCCTGTCAATAAGTATCATCATGACATTTTATTCAGTACTATAGATGTAGTTGATTTATTCAGTTCCATCCCTATGGATGAAGGCATTGAAGCTTTTACCAATAGTTTGAGAAAACATACAACTTTGTCTTGGGATAGAATTCAACTATTGGCTGAGCTCATGAGTATTGTTTTAGATAACAACTTTATTTTTCACGAAGGGGAAATATTCAAGCAGACCAGGGGGGTGGCTATGGGAGCAGCTTGCGCCCCCATATACGCCAACCTGGTTATGCTTGACTGGGAAGAACTACATGTATTGAATGGGAGTTTTGTGAATTCCATTATACACTATTCTAGATTCCTTGATGACATATATATATTATGGAAAGGGAATCTAGAGTCCTTTGAGGCATTTATTAATTACATTAACAGCAGCACCAATTATTTAAAATTTACATCATTGGTTAATAAACAAGGAGTGCCCTATTTGGACACTCTGATTGTAGCTGACGGGGACATATTGAAATCCACAGTGTATAGAAAGGACACATTTACTAATTCTTATGTGGACTTTAATAGTTATCATCCTAGAAGGACGAAGAGAAACATCTATAAAGGACAATGTGTCAGGGCAGTTAGAATGTGTTCCAACTATAACGATATGGTCAAGGAAATTGATTACATCACATCATTGTTTTTGGATAGAGGTTATGATAATGATTTGATGGTGGATATATCAGCATACGTGATAAGTCAATGGGGTGTAAAATATAAACCTCTATTAGGGACAAATAGTACATCTAGTATAATGACTGACACGAACATTTTGGACGTGCAGGACACAAATCAGGTTGTCTCATCAGTTAAAGTTACTACATTTCATAGAGCTTGTATTTTAGAATTTAGTCCCTATAGTCAACATATTAAGAACATTTTAATTAAAAATTGGCACCTTTTATTGAATGACCCAGATGTTGTTGGGATAGTAGGGACAGAACCCAAGTTTGTGAATAAAATGGGATTGAATGTTAAGAAATTATTAGAAAAAGGTTGTAATTCGAAACCCATTGAGAGTATGCATACATCGAGATGTGGGACGTGCAGACAGTGCAATAATATTTGTATCAAGAACACAATAAAATTGGGTAATGAGAACAGCACCAGAATTTACCCGGTTAAGGGTAATTGTAAGTCTAGGATGTTAGTATACATCGCTTTATGCACAGTCTGCCCATCTTTTTATGTGGGCAAGACTGAAAGACTCTTTAGACAACGGATATATTCCCATTTATATTGTATAAAAAAACAAGACACTAAGAATGCACTTGCTAGGCACGTTATAACAGAGGGTAATGAACATGTATTTGAATTTGCCATCTTAGAGACAGTTAAAGACAACCCTAGAGGTGGTAATATAAAAAATTTCCTTGCCTTTAGAGAGTTATACTGGCAAATCTTAACGGATGCCAATAAAAGACCGGGCATTAATGATTATTTTACCATCAAGCCCCTCTTGATGTTGAAAATCAATTGAACAACAGTAATTCACATGTGTATATATTTTATTTATACTTACTGCAGTACCTGCACAGGTTCACTGTGTTATGCATATTAAATTAAATTAGATTCAGCAATAGAAGTTAATATTCTTTATATATATTTTTCTGTAGAGTATAGAGGTATTTAATTGTATATATTTGTTGTTTAAGAATTTAAAAATTGTATTTTTATATGTATGACATTATTTTTATAATGTTCATATGACTTTAAATAAGGTATTTTAGTATTTTTGGCGCGCTTTGGTATTTAAAATAAGGTGGAATCAGCTGTTTTAACCGTTCTGAAGAAGCTAGCTGCGTCTAGTGAAAGCGCTTAACGTTTGAAACTGCTGCATTTTTTATTAAATACATTCGTGGATTTAGCCTTTCCGGTGGATTTATTTTGCTAATACTTTGTTCTGTGGTTCGACATACTGGTGTGGATCATATTGTGAACTTTTGGTGTTGTTCCACACGGGAGGTACGTTGTTCTGTTGTTGTTCATGGATTCGTCTCACAGTTCATCAGCTGGCGCTTCCCCTTTACATGGCAATGAAATTGCGGACCTCAGGGCGGAGGTCTCGGCCTTGAGAGGTGAAGTTGCTAAGATGCTGGACATGTTTAGCAAGATTCCCGGATCGGATACTGCTCAGAAGGAATTACCTTCTGCACAAACTAAAGGTACTGTAGTTATCAACTCTTTGCGTGATACTGAACTGCCTGTTAACACTTCCGATAACAAACGGCTTGATAGTATACCGGATACTTCGTCTCTGGGTATACCAAATGGTCAAGTTTTTAAGCCTACACCTAGTGTAGAAATTGATTTACCTACATATAATTTCCGTGATCACGATAAGACTGCTTTGACTGACTTTACTTTCGATTTCTCATTTGGCAATATGACCGAGGAAGCGAAAAGGATTGGTACGAAACCTAAACAGTCCTATAATGTTCGGACTTACGCCAATCCTACTGGGCATACCAAAAAGTATACGGAGACCAGTCGATTGAATGATCCTGTAACGAAACATCATAATTTGAAGGATTTTCTTGGAAAGGAGTGTAAATTTGATAATGACCGGTGGGAGACTAATACTGATGTACACAATGGTGACAAAGGAACTCTAAAAGACATGATACATTTATTTGGGAAGAAAATTAACAGTATAAATGCTGTCAAATTAGATAATGCTTATTTAAATCACTGTCTATTTTTAAATATAGTTCCTATGGGGTTAAGGTTTTTCAAAATACCTCAAGGTATTGATGTAAATATTGAAGTAGAAACAGAATTTAATTCTATGTTTGACCATTTTGGTTTTCAGTTCATGAAACTTTTGATCAAGCATAATGATTTGAAATTATGCAAACTTTTATTAGAGGTAGAGAATTTGAATAACCTCATCACCAAGGATTTAGCCTTCCCCCAATGGGAGAATTTGTTTCATAAACAATTTCTGACTGCTGATAGTAGAGCAAAAAGTGCTTTTGATAGGAAGCACAAGAAGTTAAACAGGGATAGGGAACAGTATAGGAGAAATACATGTTACAGATGGGATTATAGTAGGCATGATACAAGGAATACGGCTACTGTTGATTATGGACAAGATATTAATAGGGAAGAAAATGATGAGAGGTTTTTTTACGGACCCGGGGAAAGGAACCAGGGGAAATGGAAGAAAGCAGGGAAGTGGAAAAAGAAATGGTAAATATGATGGATGAAAAGCACAGTGCATTTCTCCCTTTGGAAGAAACTGGCATTGTGACTAACAATGCAGTTAATGAATACAAAAGTTTCAAAATATACAATTTTAGTAGTTTGAAATTAAGGTCAACACATTTTGATCTTTTGTCCAAGGGATTTAATTTTATTCCAACCCCTAAATTTAACCTGGTTGATAACATATTAGAATTTAAGAAATATACCAGAAAATTAAATCTGGCACTTATGTTTAGCAATAATGAGGGGAAAGACCAAGGATTTAGTACGGGTATGTTGGGGTTGAAAAGCCTAGTTCTTTTATCCCAATAAGTCATCCTAGTGTACAAATATTTGATCAAGTAGTTACTAATGAGATTTATAGACTTCATAAACATAAAAGTAAGTGCCATATTAAGCAGAATTTATCGTTTGAGGAGAGGAATACTTTACTGGAATTACAAAAGGACAGAAGCGTCGTATTATGAAACCTGATAAAGGAGGCGGCATAGTTATATTTGATACCATTAGTTACAATGCCAGCATCCTTGATATTTTACATCATTCAGGTAATTATTCTACTTCCTCAATTAATGAGGTAAATATAGCGTACCACAGAATAGATATGTACCTTGAAGAATACTTGTTGGAACACCGCATTTCTGAAGAAATGTATAGGTATATGATAGTTGAACATCCAGTCCTAGCTACCATCATAGGGATTCCTAAGGTACATAAAAATCAGGTGAATCCACCTTTTCGTCCTATTATTTCAGGAAGTAGGTCTAAAACGTTTCCAATAGGTGTGGTAATTGACACGTTATTGAAGCCTATTTATAAGGAAGTGAAACATCTGGTAAAGGATTCTTGGGAATTTTTATCACATTTTCCTGTCAATAAGTATCATCATGACATTTTATTCAGTACTATAGATGTAGTTGATTTATTCAGTTCCATCCCTATGGATGAAGGCATTGAAGCTTTTACCAATAGTTTGAGAAAACATACAACTTTGTCTTGGGATAGAATTCAACTATTGGCTGAGCTCATGAGTATTGTTTTAGATAACAACTTTATTTTTCACGAAGGGGAAATATTCAAGCAGACCAGGGGGGTGGCTATGGGAGCAGCTTGCGCCCCATATACGCCAACCTGGTTATGCTTGACTGGGAAGAACTACATGTATTGAATGGGAGTTTTGTGAATTCCATTATACACTATTCTAGATTCCTTGATGATATATACATATTATGGAAAGGGAATCTAGAGTCCTTTGAGGCATTTATTAATTATATTAACAGCAGCACCAATTATTTAAAATTTACATCATTGGTTAATAAACAAGGAGTGCCCTATTTGGACACTCTGATTGTAGCTGACGGGGACATATTGAAATCTACAGTGTATAGAAAGGACACATTTACTAATTCTTATGTGGACTTTAATAGTTATCATCCTAGAAGGACGAAGAGAAACATCTATAAAGGACAATGTGTCAGGGCAGTTAGAATGTGTTCCAACTATAACGACATGGTCAAGGAAATTGATTACATCACATCATTGTTTTTGGATAGAGGTTATGATAATGATTTGATGGTGGATATATCAGCATACGTGATAAGTCAATGGGGTGTAAAATATAAACCTCTATTAGGGACAAATAGTACATCTAGTATAATGACTGACACGAACATTTTGGACGTGCAGGACACAAATCAGGTTGTCTCATCAGTAAAAGTTACTACATTTCATAGAGCTTGTATTTTAGAATTTAGTCCCTATAGTCAACATATTAAGAACATTTTAATTAAAAATTGGCACCTTTTATTGAATGACCCAGATGTCGTTGGGATAGTTGGGACAGAACCTAAGTTTGTGAACAAAATGGGATTGAATGTTAAGAAATTATTGGAAAAAGGTTGTAATTCGAAACCCATTGAGAGTATGCATACATCGAGATGTGGGACGTGCAGACAGTGCAATAATATTTGTATCAAGAACACAATAAAATTGGGTAACGAGAACAGCACCAGAATTTACCCGGTTAAGGGTAATTGCAAATCTAGGATGTTAGTATACATCGCTTTATGCACAGTCTGCCCATCTTTTTATGTGGGCAAGACTGAAAGACTCTTTAGACAACGGATATATTCCCATTTATATTGTATAAAAAAACAAGACACTAAGAATGCACTTGCTAGGCACGTTATAACAGAGGGTATTGAACATGTTTTTGAATTTGCTATCTTAGAGATAGTCAAAGACAACCCTAGAGGTGGCAATACAAAAAATTTCCTTGCCTTTAGGGAGTTATACTGGCAAATCTTAACGGATGCCAATAAGAGACCGGGCATTAATGATTATTTTACCATCAAGCCCCTCTTGATGTTGAACATCAACTGAACATTAATTGAACAACAGTAATTTACATGTGCATATATTTCATTCATACTTACTGCAGTACCTGCACAGGTTTATTGTGTTATGTATATTAAATATAAATTGATTCAGCAATAGAAGTTAATATTTTTTATATATATTTTTCTGTAGAGTATAGAGGTAATTAATTGTATATATTTATTTGTTGTTTAAGAATTCAAAAATTGTATTTTTATATGTATGACACTATTTTTATAATGTTCATATGACTTTAAATAAGGTATTTTAGTGTTTTTGGCGCGCTTTGGTATTTAAAATAAGGTGGAATCAGCTGTTTTAATCGTTCTGAAGAAGCTAGCTGCGTCTAGTGAAAGCGCTTAACGTTTGAAACTGCTGCATTTTTTATTAAATACATTCGTGGATTTAGCCTTTCCGGTGGATTTATTTTGCTAATACTTTGTTCTGTGGTTCGACATACTGGTGTGGATCATATTGTGAACTTTTGGTGTTGTTCCACACGGGAGGTACGTTGTTCAGGAACCCCAACCAAACCAAATTGAATACAGGAAACTGTGTTGAAAGTAAATATTCACTGAATTCTCCACAGGAACCACGCTGATCCAATAATCAAATATAGTTCCCCATAAAGGTAGGATACAAAAATGTCACTTTATTCTCCACAAATTTCACAAAGCACGATACACACGTATTATTCCACAAGAATCACAAGTTTACACGTACTGTTAACCTAGGTTTCGTCTTAGTGTTAAAGACTTCTTCAGAACAACTACTACAACAATTTCCTAGTATAAATACCCAGCTTAATTACCAATCAAAAACTTAATCAACCTGCTATTAATGAATAAAATTACACTTGATTATTTAAATAACATATATAACGCTAAATGTAATTCAAATTAGTATATGCAAATATAAAACTATTAAAATTTACATGTGCAAATATAAAACACTACTAACATCTTAAAAAACCTTAAAATACCTTGGAACCAATGGTTTTATTAAATTATTTTATAATATTTATATATAATATAATGTATTTATTGTAAATTTTATTATGTAAAAAATACAATTCTTGGTGGATATACTAAAAAATATATAAAAAAATATATAATAGTAATGATTAATTTATACTTAATTTATAATAAATACTTATGAATAACCCCATAAATAAAACCTATCTAACTATTGATGAACCTAAGCTTTAATAAAGGGGCCATGCTAATGTTATCATTTAAGCCGGGAAATCTAGAGGCATCAAATTTTAATTGCCACATCATTTCACATATGTCCAAATGAATGTCCAAAACATACCCTTGTAAATCCTTTTTTATTTGTTGAATAATAATAAATTTAAAGCTATGGCCCGGATATTGTTTGATATGCCTGAAAAGAGCATTTGTATTCTTTTGATGCCTAATATCAAGAAGGTGTTCACCTATCCTATCTCTAAGGACCTACAGGTTTTACCTATATAAAATGCTGAACATCCATTACATATGGCCATATATACTACATTTTTAGAATAACAATTAAAATGCCCCTTAAAAAGCAATATTTCATTTTTCACCAACATCTTATTTTTAGTGGTTAGGATATAAGCACAAAGGCTACATCTCCCACATTTAAAATTCCCATTGGGTCTGCATGATGTACGACTATTATTTACATATGTACTTCTCTCCAATAAGTTTTTAAATGATCTTGCCTTCCTATATACATTCATAGGTAACTCCTTCAATTTCCTACTAACATTTACATCTAATTTTAACATTTCCCAATTATTCCGAATAATATTAGTAATAAATTCTGTATCATAAGTATATGTGGTTATGAAAAATAAAGAATCTTTTTTACTGTCTCTATTTTGACTACCTTCACCCAAATATATTCTGTTATACCTACTACCCACATTAGTGGTATCTACATCTGACTTTAATAGGGGCTGATATATATCATTGTTTCTCTTTACAATGACTTCATTTTTAATACTGTTAATTAAAATAATGGGATGACCTCTTTTAATGAACATATCCGAAATAACACTCAATTCTTTTTCGAATTCTTCCATTATATTAACCATCCTGGCTGCCCTAACCATCTGACCCTTTACAATAGCCTTCTTTTGATGAAAAGGGTGCCAGCTGGAATAATCCAGATATGCATTAGAAAACGTGGCTTTCCTGAAAATTTTTGAGGACAAGACACCTTTTGTCTTGTCATACTTTAAAGAGACATCCAAATAGGATATTTCATGTTCATTGTAATTAAATTTGAACTTTAAAAATTCTATAGTATTATTAATATATTCCATGAATTCAAGCATTTTCTTAACACCACCCTTCCATATAATACAAATATCATCCAGGAACCGTGTATAATGTATTATATCTGAGAAAAATTACCTTTCAAATACATAATTTTGTTCCCAGTATGACATAATATAATTGGCATAACAAGGGGCACAAGCTGCACCCATTGCTACCCCTGTTAACTGCTTATAGTAACCCCCTTCAAAGAATAAAAAATTATTGGTCAGTATAATTTCCATAAGTGAAACATAAACATTAATTTCATCCTGTTGATAAATACCTGTTTTTAGAAGTTGACTTTCTAACCATTCTAGGCCTGTATTGTTGGGAATAACTGAATATAGATTCACTACATCTATGGTAAGAATACTTACTTTCAACACAATTTCCTGTATTCGATTTGGTTTGGTTGTGGTTCCGGCATTCGAACTACCATATCTTCGGAATTTGTTTAGGGTTTTAGGTATATTTATGAGTAACTGATGGTTAACCATATTGAAGGCTTTAGAGAGATCAATAAACAGGACTGAGGAAAGAACGTTATTATTACGATTTTTGTTAATGCAATCAATGAAGGATAAGAGGGCAGAGGTGGTGCTGTGAAATGGCCTAAAACCATGTTGACAGTTAACTAGTAGGTTGTTTTGGGTAAGGTAGTTTTAGCAGTTGTCTATGTACACATTTTTCCATAATTTTTGCCAGGGGTGATAGTGTAGATATGGGTCTGTAGTTTGATAGCTCAGTGGAGTTACCACCTTTATGTAGGGGGATAATATGTGACATTTTCCAGATAGATGGGATGGTTCCTTCAGTTACAGTTCTATTAATCAGGATGGATATGGAATAAGCTATGACTTTTGCAGCTTTTTGTAAATATTCTGCTGGTAGTAGATCAGCTGAGGGGGTGGTTGGTTTGAGTTTCTGAATAAGGGTACAGCCAAGGGATGTAGGAGCAGGTTGAAAGTGAAATGAGGAGAGTGGATATAGCAGTAGTCAGGCTAGAGCAGTCAGGAGAAAGTTGGTTGGCAAGAGATTGGATGGTCTCTGTAAAGAAAGTGTTAAAGGTATTGGCAATTTGTTTGGGATTATCATGGTTAGTGCCTAATGGGGTTGGTATGACACAACAACCAGGGTGTAAAAGTTTATTGATACCTGCCCAAAACTTTTGAGGTTTGTTTTGATGGGTTTGCTGGAGCTGATAGTAAAAGTTTCTTTTATCTAACAGAATAGCTTTTTTATCATTTCTTAACTGTTTAAATTTTATATGATCTGTAGGGCTTTTTGTAGTACACCATTTGGCCCAGACTTTGTTTCTAAGTAGGATTTTTTTTTGTTTTGTTACTTTTGAGATCCATGGGGACAGTTTAATCTTAGTTCTAATAGTACGTATTGGTGCGTGGCAGTCTAAAATGGCTAAGAATTTAGTATTAAAGTATATTACTGCTTCCTCCAGTGGAAGATGTTTTAGGGCTGACCAATCACATATCCTCAGTTCACTTTGGAAGATGACAGGGTTGAAATTTTTGTTACTCCTTACTGTCTTATAGGTGGTTAGGTTAGGAATGTCAGTCTTATGCCTGACTGTAAAGATGAGAGAGTGGTCACTTACATCATCAGGGAGGGTCCCTACCTTGTATAATTGGTGATGACTGTTAATGAGAATCCAGTCTAAAGTACTACCTTTGTTTTGGGTTTGTTGGTCCTTGTGAGGGAGGTAATGGTTTGAGTAAAACCATATAGGTTAACGTGGGTAGTAGGTTGTTCAGTGGTACAGTTATTCCAACTGATATTAAAGTCACAGCGGACTGTAGTTTTTTGGGTATAGTTAGTGGACAGCCAGCTAAGGATGTCTTCAAGGGTATTAGTATTATTACCTGGGGGAAGACAGACACAGATGATATAGATGGCTTTACATTTATTGAGCTGAACCTTGGAAATAATGAACTTGGCATTACTATCTAGAGGTGGTTTGGAGTTCTTTGATGGTGCTAATAATAAAGTTCTGTTTTAATGGACTCTGGATCATTCATTGGTGGATTTACTTTCATCATTGGTATCCTTTCATTGTTGGTGGATTTAAAACATATTGCATTTGCATGGAAATGTAACAACAGCTGGTGTCTTTTTATGGCTACTACATTGGGCTAAATTTAAGATTCATTCTTGGATTACAATGTGTTTTTTCAAAAGACAATTTCTGTTTCATATGCACTGTTGAAATAATTTATTTGCTATTTGCTGCTCAAACAGCGTGAACTGTTTTGAATTTTTATTGGTTTGTTTTTCTTTTCAGTGAGAGTTCTCCTACTGGATTCAAAAGAATACCTCTTCCAACTTCTCTTGGTAGAAAAAAATCCTATGAACACATTGAGGGCCCTTGATGTCCTCTGTTCAAAGTCTAGCAGAAAAAAAAACAACATAGCCAACTGGTAAGATGGGTTGCTGCAGTTTACCAAACCAAAAGTAATAGAAATATCAGGATCAAAAAGCCCCTTTTCTCTTCAGGGCAAAACCAAAAAATCATGTTTAGCTTCGTTAGTAACAAGCTCCAGAAAAATTCAAACAGGATGACTAAAATAATAAGATGATTAAGATACATATCAAACATCAAGTAGGCCAAGCATTACGGTCCTTAGAATGTATCAAATGTCAAGTAGGCCAAGCATTATTGTCCTTAGAATGTATCAAACGTCAAGTAGGCCAAGCATTATTGTCCAGTAGGCCAAGCATTACTGTCCTTAGAATGTATCAAATGTCAAGTAGGCCAAGCATTACTGTCCAGTAGGCCAAGCATTACTGTCCTTAGAAAGTATCAAACGTCAAGTAGGCCAAGCATTATTGTCCTTAGAATGTATCAAATGTCAAGTAGGCCAAGCATTACTGTCCAGTAGGCCAAGCATTACTGTCCTTAGAATGTATCAAACGTCAAGTAGGCCAAGCATTACTGTCCTTAGAATGTATCAAACGTCAAGTAGGCCAAGCATTACTGTCCTTAGAATGTATCAAATGTCAAGTAGACCCAGCATTATTGTCCTTAGAATAAGATCCGTTACTTAGGTAGACAATAAGTAAAAACAAAAAATAGGCTTGTTCCTTAAAAATTATGCCAAATAATGCGTTTTCCAAAAGAAGATTTAATGGCAGACGAGCGCTGATAATGTCATAAAGTACATGTTAATGTAATATTCTTTTAAAATATAGTACATTTCTCAGCTCAAAAAGTAGGTGAATGGAGGGGGTGGTTTCAACACAAGTCATACATTGGTCACTGTAGTTTCAAATTAACCAGTGGTAACATCTCTTAGGAAATTCCCTGTGAAATCCCTGAAGCCAGCTAAAAATCTCGAATTGTAATTATTACATTCCTACAATCTTTAAAAAGTCTAAAGTATACAGTCTATGTATATAAATCAACTGTTTAAAAGCAACTGATGAAATCATGTTAGGTAAGTGCTGATCATAAGTACGCCTGGAAAACAAGAACAGTGGACACAAAACATGCCTTCAATTTAATTAAAGGAGGACATTAAGTTCAGAGGACAGTCATGTAATTAAAAGGACTTTGGTAATAAATCATATCACATTCTACAGCACTTTCGCTAGAAGCTTCATCAGATCAGCCAAGCTACAAATCAAACAATTCAAAAGTACAACAATGTCAAAAAATATTGTCTAAGGTGATGGTTTACATGTCAAAAATCCAAATGTCAGAATAAAAAAGTAAAAGTATACAATTTGATCAAGGCTGGGGAATTTAAACCCTAACATACTACGAAGGAAATGGAATCAGCAGAGATTTGCAGTAAAATCAACTAAATAGGTGGGAGGAAGGGAGTGGAGAATAGTGCAGATGAAGTGGATGACATGGGACCTCTTAACCCCAGAAATTACATGTGTGCTTTAATGTGTTCTACTTTTACTTATCATCAGGTGGCTGCATCCAATGTCCATGACCTTCAAATGGTGAGGAAAGTATGGATCTTAAGTCAGGGAATATTGTTTAGCATAGAGAAGAGAACGGAGTGGTTTGTGTGTAAGAAAAAAAATTTATAAAAATATTCATAAATTATTAAGGTTGTGGGGCCAAACTCTGAGAATTATGGGTTGATAACACCAGGTAGGTTAATTTGAATATTAAAGATAAAGACGTGAGGTTAATAAAAAGGCCATTTTAAAAATAAGATTTAAACAAAGGAAATAGGAGCGGGTCAGGAAATCTAAAGGATAACGATATCAGTAGGACTACATGGGTAGTTCCAGAGAATGCCATACTAGCAAATACCTGAGATTATCTAGGTCTATATTACTCTAACGAAATTCAGTTCAACGAATGCCATTTTCGGTTCACTTACTTCGAACATGCTATTTGTCAAACTGTTCATACTGAGATCGTGGTACATTGAGGATCGGGAAATTTACCCTTTTCCCACTGATAGTACAATCTCAGAGTTGGTATATATAATTGGTGGGGGGTGTTGGGGACGCAGCCCCCACAACAGCAGGTTTCGATGAACTGCATTTCTAGTAAACTGACTTTCACTGAACTGTCACCTCGCTGATGTGATATAGGCCCAATTATCTCAGTGGATCATGATGCTCCATCCATAAATAAATAGCTAAATAGATGAAATACTAAAGCATAAAGCTTATGAATATTATAAACAATCAATTCGAAAAAATCAATTAAAGAATATATAATGAATGGTAATAAAGGCATTAGTTGCTGAACCTAGTAAGAGGAAACAAGAGGAATATCAAGTTTTATGATGATATGGAAATAAGGAATCATAGTGGGACTGCATAAAAAGTGAAAAAAAGAAACAATACAGAAAAAAACAGATAAGATGGTATGCCTAATGGAAGAATAGAGGGACCGGTCTGAGACAGTCAGGGACCTAAAGTTGAATAAAAAGAAAAAGCATTAAAAGTCATGAACGTGAATAAATAATGTTAAGTTGTCTATCTCGCCTTCTATTCTTGCTGGTTGGGTTCAGAGCCGATCCTCGGCTCCGACTCGGCCATCTTCAAAAGCTCGAGAGCTGCTTACTGGCTCGAGGCCCCCTATATCCCATGATGCCTGGCGCTAGATAGCCAGATCTCGTTTGCTGCTTCTGCTGCGAGGTTGTTCTACTGGCTCAGGTCGTATAAGCTTCTATATTATTACTGCTATTTACTGTTATTTTCCTGTAAAAATTACTGTGTTGTAGTAGAATTAGTCATTAGTTAGACTTATTCATTGTAGTTAGTTTGTTTTCCTCTAAATAGCTTTCCCTTCCTAAGAAACTCGTTTGAATTAGAGAGTTTCCCCTCCCCCTTCTCTCCCTTTTCCACAGAAAGGTTCTTTCCTTTTCAGTTAGAGGTTAACCTTTCTTTTCTATCTCCTTTAAAAAAAAAAAAAAAAGAAAACTTTTTCTCTATAGCGTATAGTGTTAGTGATAAGTTTATTTTTCTTTGTGGTATTAGTATTTGTAGTAGTGGTGGTAACTGTAGGGTATCAATATTTTTTATCAGTTACCGTCACTTTTTGAGTGAAAACTTGTCCCTGATCTTCTTCCAAGAATGTCTAAGGATCCAAAAACGTCCAGATTCAAGAAGTGTGACTCATGCTGTCAGAAGATGTCTCTGACAGATGGTCACACTTCTTGTGTTTATTGTCAGGGCGCTGTGCACCTGCAGGACTCTTGCTCCATCTGTCATGCCCAGTCCAAGAGTCCTGCAGGAGTGCAAAAATAAATTGATTCTGAGGGGTCTGCTTAAACCCCAAGATTTACCGTCGAAGTCTCAGCCGGTGAAATCTTCCAGGCCACCTAAACCGTCGGCTCCCAGTTCGGAGCCATCATTGGGTGAAGCCACACAATCCATTTCGGCTCCAGCTGGAACCAATGTCCCTCCCTCCCAGTCGGCTCCGACACGGTCTTTGGAGCCGGCTGAGAGTCGAAAGAGATCCAGGTCTCCCTCTTTGGAGTCGATACGTTCGGCTCCAAAGTCGCCCCTGCTCCAATCGAAGCGTAGTCACCGATCATCTCACTCTTCTTGGTCCTCTAGACTTTCGGACCATGATATGGAAAGAGTGGTCAGTAGGCTCTTGAAGTCGCAGGCCCTTGCCAAAATGCTGTCCAGCCCTCCTCATCAGGAGTTGGCTCCGTCCACAGCTATTCATATTCCTCCTCCGATTCTTCCTTTGAGCTCGGAGCCGGAGTTCGTTGGGGTTAGAATTGTGGAACCGTCGGCGCCAATACCCTCCCTTTCAGTTCCTTCATCGGCTCCAATCACTTCCATGGTACCTTCCCTGGAGGGATCTGGGCACTGAGACTCCCTCGTCGGCTCAGAGGGGGCGAGTGGCATTGGACCCTTGTCCGACCCCACTCTCCCTCTCGGTGCTTCGGCGCAGGTGAGCTCAGCTCCCACATCTGCCTCAGAGCCGTCTCCCTCGGTGCGGGGAGGGCTTTTGGTTTTGTCGGAGCCTGAGCCTTCTCTGTGTCCAAGGTGATGAGGAGTGTGCTGGCCCCTGAGTCAGTCCCACGTTCGACCTCATCGGCTCCTCCCACTAGGGTGCCTGCGTCAGCCTCTGCCCCTCTTCCAGACCCTAAGTGTAGGGATCCAACACTCCAGGACACCCCCTTGGGTGTATCCTCCTCTTCCGAGGCCTCCCCTGATCTTTAAGAGGAGCCACCTCGCAAGAAAAAATGCAAGAGGAAACATGTTGACTCCCCCGAGTCTATCACATCGGATACCAACTTAGAGGAGTTGGAAGGGTCCCCAAGATCCCCCTCTGAAGATGTCTCCTTCTCAGACATCCTTGAGATGCCTAGGCAGAGGGGAAACTGGACTACCCTAAGCCCTTCAGAGGATGAGTCGGTATCCCTGGATGCGTTTGGATCCCGAACTTCCACCTCTTGGGTGTCTCTGCCTTTCGACCCACTGATGTCTGTAGTGGCTCAAAAGGCATGGACGGCTCCAGACACAGTGGAACCGACTCCTAGAAGACCTGCAAAATTCATTACTGCCCCGCAGGACAAACAGTTCTTGACTAAGGGTGTCCCCATTGATGCCATGGTGGTAGCAGCGGCCACAAAGAAGGAGTTGGCTGAAACTTCTTCATCTGTCCATCCCCCTAATAAGGAGTCCAGGACGATTGACAGATATGTGAAGCGGATGTTCTCTTCAGCAACCTTTTCCATGCGGTCCCTGAATTACCTGTGCCACTTTACCAGTCTTCAGAGGGATCTCCTGAAAGAGCTTAGAGATACCCTCCAAGATCCATTAGCTGAGGGAGACCCAAGTAAGGCAGCCTCCCAGCTGGCGACTCTTAATTTGGTGGTAAACTCCTCCATGCGGCTCATTTCATATGCAGCCGATGGTGCGAGTAGGGCCGCAGCACAGGCGTGGCCCTAAGGAGGCACGCTTGGATGCAGCTATTTAACTTTGCAGAACCTTTCAGAGCGTCTTTCACCAACACCCCCTTTGATGGTTCCTCTCTCTTTGGATCACAGGTGAAAGATACCCTTACCAGGTGTGAACAGGAAGGCAAGACTCTCTCTGTTGTAGGAGTCAGTTTTTCCACTCCCTCCAGACCACATCCTAAGAGTCAGAAGAGTGGGAAAATGTGGTTCTGGAAATCCCAAGGAGCCTTGCCGGACACACGTGGTGAGTTTCCCTCCAGGGGCAGAGGAGGGAACAATAATAGATGCCGCCCTCGTGGCAGAGGGGGTCCGCAGAACCAGGGCAGCAGAGAATCCTTCTCTGATAAGTCCTTCCAGCATCTCTGAAGGGTTGCCCGGCTGCTCACCTCTGGAGGCAGTCGGGGGAAGACTATCACTGTACCCAGGAGCCTGGTGAGCCATAACACAAGACAAATGGGTACAGTCCGTCATATCTGGAGGCTACAGAATCCCCTTTGTTCGCACCCCCTTAAAGTCATACAAGTCCCTTCCAGATGTTCCACCCAATCTAGGGGACCAAGCAGTGCAAGAAGTCTCAAAACTGCTAAGAAAAAGGTTCATCCAGCAAGTCCCAGCAGACCAACAAGGATCCGGAATTTACTTGAGGTTCTTTTTGGTACCAAAAAAGACAGGGGACTGGAGACCCATTTTGGATCTCAGCAGACTAAACAAGTCTGTACAAAGAACAAAATTCCAGATGGTCACGCTTCAGTCCATTTTACCCTTTCTGGGTCAGGACAATTGGATGTGCTCCATAGATCTTCAGGATGCATACTACCACATACAAATGGACAGGCACTTCTGAAGATTCCTCCGCTTCCAGCTGGGAGCCAGCCATTATCAGTTCAGAGCTCTACCCTTTGGTCTCACCACAGCCCCCAGGGTGTTTACCAAATGTATGGCGGTAGTTACCGCTCATCTGAGACAGCAAGGATTCCAGGTGTTTCCTTATCTCGACAACTGGCTCCTCACTGCTACCACCAGACATCACCTTCTGCAAGCCAGAGACTGCACCATCAACATTTGCTCCAGTCTTTATGACCAGTTTGTGCTCAGTTTTATTGTCTGGTTCCAATATTTTTTTTTTATTTTTATAGTTCAGATCAGCAAGGATTTCAGACAGGAATTAATGAACTTAAATGGAAATTCCTGAATCGGTCATATAATTCGGAAGAAATTGATGCAAGCCTCTTGGAGATAGAGAATCTGAGGAATGATAGGGCACAACCTTATTTTATGAATGGAAGAAGCAAGGCAGAGGTCATACCTTTGGTTAGTACTATGAATTGTCCAGTTAGGGTACCACTCTTTTATACACAAGATTTAAAAGATATTAGAGGTATATATAGTAAACATTGGGACATCTTATTAACTGACCCTAACATCTCAGCTTTATTAGATATATCTCCTCGTTTTACATATAAGAATAAACTAAATCTGTATAGGATGCTTTGTGGACCGGACAGGCTAAATAATAGGACTGTAAATAGGACCCAAGGTGCAACTAAAAAATGTAGAAGATGTAATTATTGTGAATTTGTTAAAGAGACTAACATATTTGTACACCCAGTAACAGGGCAACAATTTGAGTTTTCAGCAGCAGCAACATGTGATACTGAGCACGTGATATACTTGGCTACCTGCACCAGCTGTGCCGCATTTTATGTAGGCAAGACAGATAGAAGGCTGAGGGATAGAATTAGAGAACACCTCTACCATATCAGGATAGCCTCATCTAGAAATGCTCTGTCTAAACATATTGGGAGTACCTCTACGGAACATAATTTTAAATTTCAAGTAATTCAAATAAATCCGGTGACTATTAGATGTGGAGATGTTTTCAATGAGACAGAACAGAAGGAATCCAAGTGGATAATTAGGTTGAGGGCGGATCGAGAACCAGGTATAAATGATAGAGTTTCAATAAAACCTACCTTAAAAGCTAGAAAACTAAAAAGATAGTCTTATAGCCTTAAAACTACTGACTATCTATAGCCGACAGATCCACTAGCATAGTGAATCACTAGCTAATTTTCTATGGCAAATGGGACCCTAGGTATTGACACATAACCAGTATAGAACCTACCATCTGCCCTACTACAATTATATCATAGATTTTATCATAATGTTGGTATGTTGTGATTCCACTAGATGATCACAACAGTAATGTTTTAGTGTGGCGTATATGCCCAAGTGGATCGACAATTATTTGACTATCATAAAATCTATAGATCAAGCCTTTATATTAGAGTAGTATATCTACCCTCCACAAGTGGGATTTTCCCTCTAACTTGTAAGGCAGAGAATATGATAGCACTGGTTACTAAAATGTTGGTCTCTTAATATAGTATACTTTGGTATATGGTGTACATTCCATATTATGTACTAAATGTTGCACGTCCCTTTTATTTGCCAGTTAGAGAGCAAAGACAGTTTTTGCTTCATAATGGGTTGTCTTCCCATAATATATGATTGTACAAGTTACATTCTATACATTATGAATTATTTATTTTTTGAATTATATTTTGCATGTTAAATGTGCATATATTAAATATAGGCACTTTAAACTAAATGTTCACAATACATGATGGCACCAGTTATATTTTATATATTGTGAATTATTTTTTGAATTATAGTTTGTATGTTAAATGTGTGTATATATTATATATAAATATAGGCAGTTTAAACTAAATGATTTGATTACCCAGTGATCTAAGGGATATATGCTATACTACCTATTATTCTGATAATTAGTAGATATAATACTACTACCACTACTAACAATATTATTATTATGATAAGGGAAAAATTTTTTATAAAAATTGTTATAAAAATTTTTTACATGTTTTACATGTGCAATTATATAATTGTTTTAAATTTTATACCATACTAAATAGCATAG
This sequence comes from Protopterus annectens, assembly GCF_019279795.1. Classification (NCBI taxonomy): domain Eukaryota; kingdom Metazoa; phylum Chordata; order Ceratodontiformes; family Protopteridae; genus Protopterus; species Protopterus annectens. The sequence goes on from NC_056732.1 coordinate 1,864,025,059, forward strand.
GATTGCCGTAGGGAATTTGCATTTCTATGCAAAGGAATAATTAGACATATTGTTTGAGTGAAAAGTCCTGTAAATAGTTCAGTAGACATTCCACTTTAATTTTTTGGAACATAAAGTACAGCATGCACCTTTGAAGGTAGCATGCTAGTTATTACAACTTTATTATCAAATATTCCAAATGTCTTTTAAAGTTTTAAATAATTTTTAGTATATGTATTAAAGTCGTATATAGATTGATTTGCAGAGAAATCTAATATCATGTGCACGACTGTTAAATATGGTAATTGCATTCAAAGCACATACATAGCTGATTTAGATGAACTTCTGCTGAGAGTATGACTTTAAGATTCTTAATAGGAAATGACATCACAATTGATGTGAATATAAAGCATGTGTCTTCCTGTTGTAAAACTGTTTGTTGGCTTGAAAAAGACATGTCGAAAGCGCTTGCCGTTCTTTATAATAAAAACAATTTATTTTAGAATCCGCCTAACGCTTGTCTTTGTAGTTGATGTTGTACAAGCATTGTTAGATGGAGGTTTACGTTTTAAACATTATCAGGACTATTTGTGAGCAGCTTCGGTTGCCCATTTGAGCTTGGAGCTGAATAGCTGGAACTGAATCTTGAAAATATCTCTTTTATAACCTCGCTTGACAAGCAAGGTGTGCTTATTGTTGGTCGTTTAAGCTGAACAGCGTGAAACATCGAACTTTGATACTAACAATAGACTACAGGTACTGTGTGTATGCAAACTGACATTTGCATCGTTTGTATCTAGGTACTATTTGTGCTGTCTGCATAAGTGGCCCTTCTCAGTTTTTTTGTTCTTTACAACTAAAATATTGCCTGGGGGAATGTATAGGTTCCCACAGTCCTAGTCTAGGAAAAAACATAGCCAAACATAAAAAGCCAAGAATAGAAATAAACCCAGCCAAAGTAGCTGGGAGGAAGGGAAAGGAGAACTGAGTGAATAAAAGTGGATGTAAAGGGTCATCTTAGAATATATAAAAACTCTAGGTATGCTTCAAAGTCATCTACTTTTATTCATAAGGTAATTGTCAAAAAGCTTCATCACTCACTACTGCTATTGATAGTATGAATTTTAAGAAAGGGGATCATTGTTGGAATAGAAGAGAGAACCGAGAGGGTTGTGGGTAAAGGAAATATAATTAGTCATAGTCAAGACTCATGGCTGGTCACCACGGACGTGGAAACCCTACAGACGATATTACCACATAATTTCTGTATCACTGCAGTAATAGAAGCCTATGAGTGGTAACATTCAACCCTTCCAGGCGAAACAGAGACTGCTGGCCATTTGCTCACTCTGTTACTGAAAAACAACTATTTTCAATTAAACAACAATTTCTACGACCAACATATGGGGATAGCTATGGAGGAAGCCATGGCCCCCAGTGTTGCAAACACTGCACTTGGAAAATGGCCAAAGAAGAACATTGAGAATTCCCCACACCAACAACACATCAGCTGCTACCTGCACTTTACTGATAATATTTTTATCATCTGGGATGGCAATGAATATCAACTAATGGATGTTTATGACCACATAAACCACTTAACCACCTTTCTTAAATTTCCAACTTTTCACGGTCAGAAAGCTATCAACTTTCAGGACCTTCAAATTAGCAGAGCAGAACATAGACATGAACTAACAAATGATCTATAAAGGAAACCCACCAGGGTCAGTTTGCTTCTACATCACAACAGTATGCATCCTATCAACTGCAAGAAAAATGTAATCAAGGCACAAAGTTTAATTATGGCCAGCATATCCAAAGAAATTAATGAACTTCTAAGAAATCAAGCAAACCTAGAGAAATATTTTCTTGCAGAGGTTATACCCCAAAAGCTATTAAGAGACATTTTCCACCCTATTATCGAAGGCAAAACAAGCAACCTGGATTACCCTTGTCCACGGGAACACCTATACAACAACCCTGATACATGCAGAATAGCAAGAAACTGCAGTCATCACCAACAACACAAAATTAATATGCTGAGCACATATTCCACGGACTATAAACAACTAACCACCATCGTCTGAAATAATTGGTCCATAATAAGTGATAACACTATAAACAAGATTTTACCTGCATCTCCTAAAGGAACATGAACATTTGTAACCTCTCGGAGAACATTTTTTTTTTATCAGATGAGAATGAAATGGACCAGGTAACTCTACATGCAGTTATTGCCATCTCATGAGCAACAACAAATTCTTTAAATGCCCTCATTCAAATAAATATTACCCTAAATATTATACAGTAATTGCAACAGAAAAAAAGTAATTTACAAGGGCACAGTGCAACAAATGCAAAACATTTTGCATGGGTAGAATTATGAATAAACTTAAAACCAGAACTGCTAGGCACCTTACTGATCTCCAGCAAAAAACAGCATTAATGCCCTTGTCAAACGTGGACAAGAAGCACTTAGACATAATGGATTCCACTATCATGTTACAGATAGGTTTAACATAAAAGAATTTGACAGACCAGTGACCAACATGCTAGAAAAGAAAGCAGTAGAATGGCAACTAAGTCTCATATAAACCCCCGGGACATAACAGCACTACCTCCATCAGCAGCATTTCAAAATTAAGGAAACTGAATCATAGATTATTTTATTAACTATTTTGGACTTTCTTATAAGCTTTTACTTGAAGTTTTTGTTACTGTTATTCATTATTGCTTCATATAGTTTTATAATGCTGTATAGTTTATACACCCATACAATCAAGGTAATTTATATTTTTTTATATTATTCTGTAAACATTTTGAAAACCTGTTTTTAACTTGGTTAGCATAAGTAGCACCTCTGCGACTGGTTGTTTTTTACCCACTAATATCTGCCCCTTCTATAAGGTAAGTTCGAAGTTTGCAGTTTAGCTGAGGTTTTAGATTTAGTTTGCTGGTTTGAGTGACCCTAACGTTCTCTTAGTTAGACACCCAGATAGACTTTTTAATAAAACCCATTATTTTAATATTATCCGACTCTTATTGTATTTAACTTTAACTTATAACCAGCTCCCTGTTTCTTTGGTTGCAAGACCCCTGTTATACCACTGGTTCCTGGGGATTACTGTAATTTGTCTTTACGACCAGTTTGTGCTCAGTTTTATTGTCCGGTTCCAATATTTTTTTTTATTTTTATATTTTTGGATCCTACCATTTTAAATCCTGTGGTAGGGTTTTTTTACCGGGTTTTCAAAAAAGAACTCTGTTACAGTCTTATCAGTGCTCAGACTTCAAAAAAAACTTGCTAGATATTTTCACTTGATTCCAAATATCTTCTCCCGTAACACACCAAGCAATGCTGATTTCAAAAGGAAACCGAGTCACCAAAGAAAACTTCTTCTACTTGCGTAGTTTTTCAAACCACACTACTTATTCACATTCATGAGTTTTAATGTTTTTTTCTTTTTGTTGACTTTTAGCCCCCTGACTGTCTGAGACCGGACCCTCTCTTCCTCCTTTAGACATGCTTCCTCATATAATTTTTTCTGTATTGTTTCTTTTTTTTCACTTTTTCTTCAGTCCAATTACGATTGCTTACTTTCATATCACCCTAAAACTTGATACTCCTCTTGTTTCCTCTTACTAGGTTCAGCAACTAATGCCTTTATTACCTTTCATTACATGCTCAGTAATTGATTGTTTCCAATATTCCTAAGTTGAATAACTTTGGCATTTCATTTATTTAGCCATTTATTTATGGACAGGGCATCATGATCCACTAGGATCATTTCAAGCATTTGCTAGTACGGCCTCGAACCACCCATGCAGTCCTACTGATACCCTTACCCCTTAGATTTCCTAACCCGCTCCTATTTCCGTTGTTTGATTCTTATTTTTCAAACGGCCTTATTATTGATCTCACATCTTTATCTTTAATATTCAAATGAATCCACCTGGTGTTATCAACCCATACTCCTCAGAGTTTTGGCCCCACAACCTTAACAATTTATGATTTTTTTATAAATAATATTGTTTTCCTTAGCCACAACCCACTCATTTCTCTCCTCTATACTAAACAAAATCCCTTGACTTAAGATCCATACTTTCCTCACCATTTGAAGGTTGTGGACCTTGGATACAGCCACATGATAAGTAAAAGTAGAACACATTAAAGCATACATGTAATTTCTGGGGTTAAGAGGTCCCATGTCATCCATTTAATCAGCACTATTCTCCTACTCCCTCCCCCCCGCCAATTTATCCAGTTATATTGCGAGTCTGTGTTGATTCCATTTCCTACATAGTATGTAGTTTAAATATCCCCCTTGATCAAATCATATACTTTACTTTTTTTTATTCCAGCATTTTGATTTTTGACACATAAACCACCCCCTAGGTAATACTTTTTGACATTGCTGTTCTTCTTAACTGTCTGATTTGTAGCCTGGCAGATATGATGAAGCCCCTAGCAAAAGCACTGCAGAACGTGATATGATTTATAACCAGAGTCCATTTAATTACACAACTGTCCTCCGAACATTTTAATATCTTTCTTTAATTAAACTGAAGGCATGTTTTATGCCCAATGTTCTTGTCATCCAGGCGTACTTATGATCACCACTTACTTAACATGCTTTTAATAAGTTGATTTATGTACATACACTGTATACTTTGTACACTGTATACTATGTATATAAACTTTTTTAAAGACTGTACAGATGTAATAACTACAATTCGAGATTTCAGGCAGGCTTCAGGGCTTTCACAGGGGATTTCTTAAGAGATGTTACCATTGGCTAATTTAAAACTATAATGACCAATGTATGACTAGTGATGAAGCCACTACCTCTACTTGCCCACTTTTTGAACTGAGAAATGTACTATATTTTAAAAGAATGTTAAATGAACATGTACTTCATGACAACATTATTAGCACTCATCTGCCATTAAATCTTCTTTTGGAAAACACATTATTCTGTATTGCTTTTAAGGAACTACCTTAGTTCTTTTTATTTTTAATATTTTATACCCAAGTACCAGATAAGGATGATAATGTTTGACCTAACTGACATTTGGTATATATTAATCATCTTGTTCAAATTTTTCTGGAGGTTGTTACCACTGAAGCTAGCCAGGATTTTTTGGTTCTGCCCCAAACAGATAAGGGCATTTTTGATCCTAATCTCTCTTGACAGCTCAAAGATTTAATGCTTATGATCATTTTGGTTAGGAACCTCTGGGGTCTTTCTAACTGTTTGATAAGTGTGGAGAGAGAGAGATAGAGAGACATTCCAAATGGGGAATTGTATTTGATAACTGGCATGATCAAAGCTGAGTATAAGGGAATTATTACCTTTTCAGGCCTTGAAGATATTCATTTGGGAATTACCTGGGCTAAATAAAAGAATTTCCTCTTAAGCATTCTCACCAGATGGTCAAAAGGCAGAGAACTATCAATCCAAGTCCCTAAGTCCTAAGTACATTTTCATTTTGTAGAGGTGTGTGGTCTAGATAGTATGAGGTGGGTAGGGGTTGACTACTAAAAGTAATGATACTACACTTTGAGCATTTGGTTTGAGTCCATTTTATGGAGAGTTCATTCTGGAAGGCTTTGGTGTTCACAGTGTGACTCACCAAAAACTGCAGTATGGAACCCTTTAAAAATATTCTTAGCCAGAAGTCCTGACTCTAAGCTTGCAGGTCTGCAAAGTAAATAACAAAAAGAGAGGACTCTACACCAAGCCCCAAGGGACACTGCTGACTACTTTCATACTTTCAGATAAGGCACCGACAACATACACTATGTGAATTCTGACTTTCAGCCAGTTTGTTATCCATCTTGTCACATTCAATTTTAAGCATTTAGCTTTGGTATGATGCCAGCATGGTTTGCTGTGCTGACGGACTTGGCAACCATCTAAAGCCTCTGTAACATTTTCAAAAATAAGTTACCAGATTAAATAAACAGGATCTACCCTTTACAAAACCAAACTGTTGGGGGTCAGTTCTAACAGAATTCTTCATATCACAGTGTATATCAGTTAAAATACATTCCATGGTTTTTCAGATGAGGCATGCAGGGCTGATAGGTCAGTAACTACCAGGGTCTCTCACCATTATGTAGGGGCATCATCACTCAGAGAAAAAAATAGTAGCTAAATTTAAGTTGCGCAGCTTGAGGAGTGTGTCTGCAAGGACGTGTTTAATACTATAACTTAAACAACAGTCTGGCAGTTAGTGCAGAGGGTGCTGCACTTCCTATCTGGCAGTTAGTGCAGAGGGTGCTGCAGTTCCTGTGGTACAGGGTTTGATTCTCTCGGCTATCATTTACCCACTGTGTGACCTTGAGCAAGTCATTCAGCCAGACAGTGTTTGAAGAGAACAGGGAATTTGACTTAGCTTCCTCAATGGTCTCCTGGACTGCTAGCCTAATAACTACCTATGAAACCTACGATACATTGTTATGGAAGAAGCATTTTGGTCTTGGCACTTTCAGTAAATAGAAATAATTGAGGGAGTAAGGAATTCAGAAATTTTGTGGCTTTGAATATAAGTCTCAGGAATGAAGCTGGCACTAAACTTGCTGCCAAGGATTTTGGCAAGGTAAGTTAGGTCAGAGTAAAAAGACACATTACAATTAAGTTTTGAACATCGTAGGGTACTATGTTTTAGTTTTCTAACATAGCTAAAGAATAATTTATAATTATCTTTGGCTTCACAGGCTAGCCGAAGCTCATGGGTACCTTTAGTGGACCTGATAATGTTTTCCCTATGTAATGCTTTTATATTTATTCTTGAGAAAATGGGTTTTATATCCACCAAATAAACTGAGGAGTTTAATTTATTATAGTTTATTCATTGCTTTAGACCATCAGGGTGGCTTGCTTATGAATTTTCTGTAATACTTGGTTCTGGTAGGGACTGTTAATGCCATGCATTTTTCTAAATGGATGAACAATTCCTTAGTGAGCTTGCTGCCATAATAAGGCTGGTGGAGGTGCAATCATAACTGAATTTTTCTATTTCATCATTCAGTAGGTTGAGGTTGGTAAGTTTGTAATCCTTAAATTCAGTTGGGTTTGTTACTTGGCCCAGGAGCTTTTGGGAGTTTAAAGTAGAATGTCACAAGTTTATGGCGAGATTTATTTGTATGAATTAGGACTAGTGAAAACCTCCAAACCAATCAAAACTAGCCTCCAAAACAATGGCAAAGCACAAAGCCTTCTTCAGTTATGTCAGGAACCTCCATGGCAAAGCCCACGTTTGTTCCGAATTAGTTCTTAATGGTAGCACTACACTGATCCTGTTGACTCAGCCAATCTGCTACCAGATAGGGTCAGCACAAACTTTACCCCCTGTCCCCCCCAAAGGCTCTTTTGACATCCCCGATACTTGTCTTGCACAACACACCTCTGTAGATCAAATGTTAAAGGCCCTATCCAAGGCAAAATCACCATCGCTCTACTCGGTATCGTACAGATTGCTCAGAGGTGATCTGTGTCTCATCTACAAGGCAATCTCGGACCCTGCCCTACTAGAGATGCTCCACATCCATAAGTCTAACTCCTCACGAATTACACAATCAAAAGGCCTAAATCTAATATGCGACATTAACAAAACCTGCTGGAGAGACAGGTTTGTCTCCCAGAGGCTGCCGCGTCTCTGGAATAGACTTCCCATACACGTCAAACAGAGTATCTCGCTGGCCCTCTTCAAGTGCAAACTTGATGACTGGATGGGAAACCACAAATTTGTCCCAGGGGTTCCACCTGTGTCCCTCACTGACAGGGACAACAAGTGCTGACTGAGGTTTCTTTTTTGGGGAATAAACTCTTGGCTAGACTTGTAAGGGCCCCAGGGCCATTAGCCTAGTAATCTCCTATGATCCTAAGAATGTTGTGGCTTCCAGTAGGTTTATTTATCAGCTGCTCAAGAGACTTTTTGTCTAGGAATTTATGGGAATGTCCCACATATGAGGAACAGTTGTCCCAGTTTAATGAGGGGTAGTTTTTGTCTAGGAATTTATGGGCTTATTCAGAGGTAGTTAAAGTAACTAAAGGGAGTTTTGTTAACAATGAGATCATTTAGAACACTGGTGAATCTTACATGGCCATCAAGGGACAAATATGATGTTCTGTGGAGTGGGAGGTTGGCATAATGGTTAATATGTTTAACTTACAAACACAAGGTGCAGGGTTTGATTCTCACATGGGATAATTGGCTAGGCTTAAAATGGCCCACAAGAGCAGTTAGCCTAGTACTAATCTATGAACCTATGTAACAAGCTATTAGCTGATAATTAATCCTAACAAGAGTGATCCGTTGTTCACACTTAGGACTATGGAATCTCTGGTTAATCTCACTACCTTTGCACCTGAGCTGGTGAACCTCCCCAAAAGGATACACCCCTACAGCTCTACTGATTCTTTCTGGGCTTGTTATCTGGAAGCTGTTAGCCACACTACAATAATTTCTGGAGTAGGATCTTTTGCATTTTTTTGGGAAGAGACAGTGAAGAGTTGTACACTTGATGCCAACAATCATTAGATTCTTCAACTCTAACTCTTTTTCACTGCCATTCAGCTTTGCTTTGATCTGAGACCTGAAGAGGTGAGTGCCTTTGAAAGAAGCATTAAAGAAGGATATCCTGAAGTATTCTGGGTATCCTGTAAAGTGAAGGCAGTAATGGCAGAGGATGGTCTCTGTACTGTCTTCCCAACTAGCTGCTGCAGCATGAACAGAAATATAGACTAACTGCATAGCGAGGTCAGTCACAGTAGATAGGTGCTCATGTCATTAAGTAACTCAATGTCCTCTACTTTCTCCATCTTAGACATCGTGCTAATTTTGCTACACTGGGATTAGAGCAGCTGTGCCTGGTAACATTGCACTCGAAGTGAGAAAGTTTAGAATGTATACACGACCTTTCCAAAGCAGTCCCACTCGCAGATTTCTTAACAGAAGGATGAACTCATAGGTTTTGTGGTATGGGCATCATCTTGTGGGCTGCCACCATAACTATAGAATCCACAGAAAGATTCTTGAGCCAAACCTTTTTTTAGGGGGAGGATAAAGGAGAAGGAAAGTATACTTTCAAGTTTCTTAGACAAACGAAGGCATCACATTTGTCCCTTTCCAAGCCTCAATAGTAAAGAGAGCTACCATCTCGTCTATGAGGGGGCCACTCAGGATGGTGATGGGAAGAACAGAACCTGTTGTAGGATCTTCGTTGAGGCCAGTGGGGAAAGCATTGGCCAACCAAGTTCTTCTCTATTACTTGAAGGACCTCCATGAATTGGGGTTTATCATGGTCAAACAGCAGAATGGGCACTGAGGTTTTGAGTCTGGCTCTGGCAAATTTGTATGGGAATCAAGGTGCTCCTATTACACTGTCACTTGGCTGAGCTACTCAGCAGAGAAGACTGTGAAAAGGAAAACACTCAAGGCAGATTTAAGTCCAGGGTCTGATATCAGGTCCCATCAGAGATCTTCTGGTCCTCTGTCACAGTGAAGAAAAGCACTCTTGGGAACAGGTATTACATGCCCAGGGGTCTTAAGAAGACCATTAGTGAGACAATTTTCAGGGCAATGTTCTGCAGCAAAAGTTGCAACACCAGTGCAAAACCCAGCTCATGTTCCATTGTCAGGCCTACAAGTCCTGGCTCAGATGGGTCAAAGCCAATCTGTATCAACAGGGATAGGACAGTGACATCGGTCCACAGCAAAGACGGCATCAGCACCAATATCAACACCTATGTCACTGGACTCAAAGCATTGAAAGATGAGAACTCTCAGTAACACAGAAGTACATTCAGCATAGGCAGGGAGACCTTGATCCTGAACCAGCAAAGGGATAACCATTTCTCATAGGTTCATAGGGCAATACTAGGCCGAGTGCCTTAAAGGGCTATTTTAAGTCTAGTCAATAACCTGAAGTAAGAATCAAAACCTGTATTTTGCGTTTTTGAGGCAAAGACCTTAGCCATTAGGCCAAACTCACTCCTAAGATACCATCACTGAAAACAGAGGTGCTGGGAGTACAGCCACAGCAGGAAACAACTAGGTTGGTGTTAGAGTCTGCAAGGAGTAGGCAGCCTCAAATCAAACTGACACAGGAACCACGACTGTTGAGGAGGCAGAAGGAAGTTGAAAACACCTTCCCAGCCTAGTCCATAACTACACAGGGGTGAGGAGCCATTAGTCCAGTTAAGCCTGTAGCATGGTTCTAGACAGCTTATTGTAACAAACCTTTAAGCAGAAATGTCACCATCAGAAGGGAATCTGAAATAAGAAAGTCTACAGAGTTCCACTTAAGTCAGGAAGAAATTCAATTACACTAGCAAGTGTCTGACCTCAGGCCAGAAAGGGGCTAAACAACCCTTGTGAGCAATTTAGAAATACAAAAAGTACAAGTTAATGAAGACGATGCTGTTACACTGAAAAACAAGAAGTGAATTACCGATATCGAAATAAATACAAGTACCGCTCACTATACATAGTTTATGACAATAATTAGAAAAACAAAAAATAAAATAATCCCAATATAAGGAATTACAATGATGAATTATAGCTGTTGCTGTGTCTTTCGGCTTTTCCCGGTTAGGGATTGCCACAGCGGAACTCCGGTCTGCTAATGATTGGCAGTAGATTTTTACGTACTGAGTTGCCAGCCCTGACGCACAACCTTCAACGAAGGTACGCCCCATTCACGCATGTCTCCACATAGAAGACGCTCTAGCTGAGAATCAAACAGGACAACGTCTTATTGTGAGGCGACAACGCTACCGCAGCACCACCACCACAGTTACAATGATGAATTATAGTAATAGGTGTTAATTATATAAGTAGATTGGGATTCACTTGAAATTCTTTATAAAGTAAATAGAGCAACTAAAAGTGCTAAAAAGAGTTTATACATTTTACCTCTGAGATGCTGTTATCCTGTCCTCCTACTCTAAATGATACTGATCTCACAGTTACTACATATAAGTAAGCAGGACATGGGGGTACAGGGGGACTTGACTATTACAAAATAAATTTAAAAGTAGCATGGAACGCTTTGATATTCCTTAACATAATTTGGGATTTACAGTCACAGATCTCGCTATAACAACAGGAAGCCCATTTGATTACTACAAACTACATTTAAATGCGAACATAAACTTCTGGATGATGAATAACACTGGTTCCTATAATCCGGATGGGTGACTAGAAAACTATTTTGAATAAAGACATAGAAAGATATCCCCCTGTGAGTTTTGGAATCTAGAAAGGCAAGGGATGCTTTTAAACTCTTTTATGCAGTTATGAGTACTAAAACATTTAAAGAGTTCACTGAAGCTGAAGGAAGTTAATGTTGCACATGTTACTTCCAGCTGCAGTTTTCAGAAGGATCGCTGTTTGTTTTCAATACAAGTCATTGCATCACAAGCTGTATTAGAACTTTGCTACAGTCATCTTACTGATCTTTGGGCACTAGTAACAGCATGTAATATTACTAGCAATACTATAATTTTTGCAAAACACAAATTGATGTTTTCTATCTCTCAAATCAGAACATAGTGGAGCAAGTCAGGAGAGAATTGTTGGAGCTTACACAATTTAATGGAGGTTAATCATTTTATTTTGTCCATTATAGGAATTTAGTGAAAATGTTTACTTATAACACATTAATTAAACGAAGGACCTTTAAAAATCAGTGCAGGGAGAGTTCAGTTGCCATTGACAGGTAAACAGTTATTGATGTTCAGCAAACCACTACAAATATGAAGTGTTAATCAATGGGAAAATTTGTTATAGTGAAAGAAGGTTTTATGAAATGAGAACGGCAAAGAACAGTCAAAATGAATAAAGAAAAGGTACATATCTTAGATGGGAACAGCATACCCTTAGTGAACCAAATTAGGAAAAAGGTGAAAGAGAAATTACATCTAATCGTTGTTTATATTATATATACTGTAAAAAGTAATGGGCCTGAATCCAAAACACGTTCTCACTGTAAGTCACTGTGTTTTAATTCTGCTTTAAAAAGATAGGCCTTATACTGGAGTAAGTCACTTACACCAAGAGCAGGTCTTTTGGAATCAGGGAAATTATTTTAGTATGTATGCTCACACTCGCACTCTCACACACACACTCACAGAAAGAACTATTAGCCTGGATTACACACACACACACACACACACACACACACACACACACACACACACACACACACACACACACACACAAAACTATTAGCCTGGATATATCTCATAGATGGCTGCTGGTATATATTACCTATTTTCCACCCAGCTAGCAGTAAAGAATGCATTTAAATACTTTGCCAAGGGAAAATGCCATGGCCTGGATGGTTTGCCATAGAAATGCATGTGGCAGTGAAAGCCTTGTTGGTACCAAAGTTGTTGTTTACTTGATAATTCCCAGGTACAAGGTACCTCATTCTATGGCACAACCATGGGTTGCTTTAATTCAAGAAGGGAGAACTGGAACTGATTCAAAGTTATTACAGACCTCTTCCTATCCAGAACTAGGACTATAAGATTATTGCAGGAATAAAAAATCCCAGGTTAGCAGACATCAGGGCTCTGTGCTGTGACCATTCCTGTTTGGCATCTTCTTTTCGGAGGTAAAGGCTAATGTCAATGGCCTTTGGCTGACCAGGCTTGCAGATTACTGCAATTTGGGAGCTATCATAGGATCACCCCATGACATAAACATCTTACAAGAGGGTCTAATACAGGCAAATTACTGGTGCCAAAGTCACAGACTAAAACTCAATGTCAAGAAATGCATTAAAGTGGCTTTTGGGAAAATTGTCACCCAGGCTAATTACTTCATTGATAAGACACCCTAACAGTTAACCCAATAGTCAGGGATCTAGGAAAATATGTAGACAACAATCTGGTCTTTGACCAACATGTGGCCAGGATAGTAAGACACTCATTCTGTATTGTCCAACTTATAGACAGAGCCCCTCGCTGACCCTCTTCAAGAGAAATCTTGATGAGTGGATGGGTAATCGTAAATTTACTCCTGGGATCACTTCTTTGGCCCTGTTGGACAGAGGCTCAGGAATCTAGTCTAAAAGGGAGGCGAAAGCCAACATTCTGGCTAGGCTTATAAATGCCCTAGGGCAGATAGCCTAGTACCTACCTATGAACCTATAAGTAAGGACAAGGCATCCAGGTCCAAGGAAGTTATAGCGTCACTTTATTTGGACCTTATCAGACCCATCAGTGAGTATAATGCCCTCTTCAGAATGTACCGGATCAAGCCTATGCAACAACTGGAATGTTCACAAAGGTTCCTTACCAGGAGAATCCAGGGTATAAATACATTGTCCTATACAGATCACCTTAAAGCCCTATCTCTATACTCCTACAGGTTACTGAGATGTGATCTATACTTGGTGTACAAGGCATCCTTGGATCCAGCTTTGATGGACCTTTTGCACATCTGTAAAATGAACAGCATCAGAACTACTAGATCCAAGGGCTTCAATTTGCTTGTGGCATAAGTAAGACATGCTGGTTAGACAGATATGTATCTCAGAGGATTCCCATGTTCTGGAACAGGCTCTCTACCCATATAAAGCACAGTCCATCCCTATTTAAGTGTAACCTTGACCAATGGATGGGAAAGCAGAAATTCACCCTGGGTCTGGTCCTCATGTTTCTGATAGACAGAGGCAGACAGTAATGTCCACATTAACATACCCCCCCCCCACAAATAATCTCTAAAAACATCCTAACTAACATATCCCCTCCAAGTAAACACCCATGATACATAGTGACACAGTTGGGCTGGATTGCATGGCTAGGATTAGAAAGGCCCTTCTGGGCATCAGCTTAGTATATAACTATGAACCCAGACTTTAGTCATGTTACCCGTTTGAAACAATGTAGCCCTATACTCAGTAAAATGATGTCACATGCTACAATGTTGCTGCAGAAAGAATCAACCATCACTGGCAATTTCATTACAGAATTTGTTTTAAAAACCTTCTACTTATTTAACAGAAATGTGCTGCTACCGCTTTTGAGAGTCATGATTTTTCCAGAGCAGTATATACGTATAATTAAAAATGTATACAATGGTAAAAGCCTTTCAGTTTTATTAAATGGTCTTCTTTTTTTCCCTATTGTTAGATTGTAAAACGTTACTGATATACAAGTGAGAACAACATTTAGATGTTTTAGATGTAGATTGTATACAAGATGTTTCTATTTTTGCACAACTATTACAGAAGAAAAGATGATACAATTTCACTCACTAAAACCAAGATTATAGTACCTTTTTACTCTGTAGTAAGCCGAGTCAACTCTGTGATATATTTACAAATATTTACATTATAAGAAATCAGAGAAAACTAGTCAAGATAGTTCACAGCAACAAAGGAGTGTCTAGTGATCATTTCTTGTTATGAAACCAGAGGAAACCATCACATTATAGCTCTTTCCAAGACAATAAGCTAAATGTCCATAGTGTAGATTTCATCCTTCAGGCTTGTACTAGAATAGCACAGTCACTCTGTACGCATGGGGCAGCTTTGTTGGCATGTTTCTTATCTATCAGAATTATTCGCAGAAGTCTTAAACACATTACAAAAGCATTCTGTGTCAAATTGACTTATAATTGCAATTAGGAAAAATATACAAAATCCAGATGAATACTACACTGCACATGAAAATAAGACATTTAACACAACTTCACAATTCCCCCTTAAACATTTACTATAAACTTGTTGTGTCTTTTGGCTTTTCCCGGTTAGGGGTCGCCACAGCGGAACTCCGGTCCGCTAATGATTGGCAGTAGATTTTTACGTGCTGAGTTGCCAGCTCTGATGCACAACCTTCAATGAAGGTACGCTCATTCACGCATGTCTGCACACAGAAGACGCTCTAGCTGAGAATCGAACAGGACAGCGTCTTACTGTGAGGTGACAACGCTACCGCAGCACCACCAGTTAATATAAACAACAGGAAAAAATGACCAACCTGTGCTGTGTAAACGTCTCACCAAACAAATAAACCAGAGTAAAGCAGTCCAAAAAAGTAGCATGATGACATGACACCAGGCTCTCAGCATACAACAAGCAATCTTTTTATTTTAAAATAACATAAGCGCTTTCACAGCTCTTGCTGCTTATTTTTAAATTTATATTACACTTTGTTTGTATTCTTTTAATACATAATTGGTTAATTTGATGATTTGTTAGTTGAATTTCTGTATAAATTGCTGTGTGTGTGACTGCATTTTTATACCGACATCTGAAGAAGCAGCAAGAGCTGTGAAAGCGCTTATGTTGTTTTAAAATAAAAGATTGTTCGTTGTATGCCGACAGCCTGCTATCATCTCATCATTCTACTTTTTTGGACTGATTTAATATAAACAAATTTACACATTTAAATAATGGATAGTTGTTCCATATTTTTTGTCATAAACACAGATCTTAAATAATCTTACCAGATGATTTAAAAATCTTATCAGATGATTTAAAAAAAATCTTATAATAAAATGTTAATCTGAATATTTTAAATGTCAGATATAAATCATATTGTATATACTTTGATGCACTTGGCAAATGTCAGATATTATGAAAGTAGACTTGTTCTGTCAGTGCAATTCATAAAATGGAATTTGCACTTTGTGACAAATTTAATTTGCCCCATTACATTGCTGCGGTAGCGTTGTCGCCTCACAGTAAGACGTTGTCCTGTTCGATTCTCAACTAGAGCGTCTTCTGTGTGGAGACATGCGTGAATGGGCGTACCTTCGTTGAAGGTTGTGCATCAGGGCTGGCAACTCGGCACGTAAAAATCTACTGCCAATCATTAGGGGACCAGAGTTACGCTGTGGCGACCCCTAACCGGGAAAAGCCGAAAAGTCACAACAACATAATGTACAGTTTATAAATCAAGTGTGTAATCTTTGCTTCACTGTTGGTTTGTTTGCTTATATAAGATAGCAAAATCATAATAATCTTGAAATAATTTAGGTAACTATATCAGTCTTTTTGATATTAAACTAAGATACTGTATCTTTATACTCAATTTTATACTCATTTACAATTTGCATTTTTGTTTTTCTCATAACTCCTTTTAGTGAACACAACATAAAATACTTGTCACTTTTATTTTTAAACAAAATTTATAATATCCTATTAGAGTTCTTTTCTTTGTCTCAGGTCACATGACCATTAATAATGTATACCTTTATCTGCAACACATGAAACCTTATTTGTTGTATGTTGGGTATTATTAAATAACTATTATTACTTTTTCTTTAGGTAATCATAATAACTTATCTTAATGAGCCTGTCACAATAAGTTTGTCAGTTTATTCTATAAGCTGGTGCTTAAATACTGAGAAGTGTGGTGTAACTCTATAAAATCTATTTGTGATTATATACACATAATATATATATGTAGGCACAATCCACACTGTCACAAATATTACCCATGCCATTAATGTTGTCAAACAGCTATGTATGTACTGTGTTCATCACCAGAACAGGTATCGCACACACAATTGATGGGATTTCTGCACCATCAGACAGTAATGTTTATGCCACAAAAAGAATACCTAGGTATGGCCAAAAAGATGTGTGACAGCTCATTGGAGCAAAGGTGGTACCCTTCATTTACACATCACTGGAAGAGGTGTAGTGAGCTACATGAAGAAGGGTACATTGTACTCGGCTAGTGGTGTGATGAAGGGTAAGGAGCTACATGAAGACGGGTGCATTGTATTCAGTTATTAGTGTGATGAAGGCTGTGAACTCTGAAGGTATTATGGCCTCTGATGTGGATGTCCTTCACATACTCAGCAGTTGGTCACATACAAGGAGTAGTCAGCACTGTGGCCACATGCTGGTGTACATTCCACATACCATCTATGCCAGGACACAGGTCACATACCTATTGGTCTGACTATAGGGTGTGATGTCTACATTATACTTGGGTTGTGTATTTGTTTTCCTGACGTAACAAATCCCCCTATCTTTTTGTGACACTGCAAATGTTCTCATGGTTGTGGCAGCAATCTTTGGTGTGTGCTGATACTGTCTGTATTATTCTAACATCACAGCTGGAGGCAATGATTGCCCACAATCTGTAGTCCTTCAGATAGCTGTTTGGGCACAGGATGTGTATGTCAATTGTGATGTCTGTGACTTAAATAATGGACAGGAAAGAGCCTAGCAGAGAGCCCTGATGTACGGACCTAATCAAAGTACCTGAGATATACTTCACTTCATACGTTTCAACATATTTTATTTATTTATTTAACAACTGTTTACCGGGAAAGTCCAACTTGGAATGAAGCCAATTTTCAGCAAAGGCCCAGGGAGAAATATTCCAGATGAATGTCTCTGTGATGTGGGAGGAAACCCACACAAACGCAGGGAGGACATGCAGACTCCACACAGAAAGCACCCCAGCCGAGAATCGAACTGGAGAACCTCTTTCTGAGAGGTGACAATGCCACCGCTGCACCACTGCATCATCATTTTCATGCCATGTATGTGATATAGTGGTCTCACCACTTAGTGATATAGGTATTTATGGCCACATCTGACAGTGTTAAGTGAATACTTCAGTGTGGATTTGTGTCAAATGCCTTGGCCTGGTCAAGTTCAAAAGGATGATAGTATTGTTGTCATGTATGCCCTTGATGACCTGAGGACATCTAACAGATTAAAAGACATGATGTAGCATTAACAACTCACACAGGTCGGTTGCAGACAGCTGGGATATTACTACTGTCAATTTAGTAAAAGGTCCATGATGACATGTTGGTCTACTTCACTGATGAGAAGAGTCAGGATGTGTATATACATGCATGCATTGGGTGCTGCCCCCCAACTCACATAGATACATGTTGATGTGCACCCTTCTGCAGGAACATTATGTGGAGGACATGTTGAAGTGTGTATTAAACCATGTCAGGAAGGTGTATGTGTTAAGTCATGCCATAGGTGATCTGTGATGTTGTCACAGCCCATTGATTCCATGTGATACCCCTGGATGAAGGTAAGACAGTGCATACTGGCTATCCTGACCTGGTCAAGGGTTTTGACACAATCCCCAATGCAGGTATCATTGAGAAACTCATCCAGCTGGGGATTAACCCTTACATCACTAAATGGGTAACCAACTGGCTCACTGACAGAACACATACAGTAAAAGTTGGTGAATCAACCTGTACCAGTATAGCTATCACCATTAGTGTACCCCAGGAATCTCTGCTTGGCCCTTTACTGATTGGAACATATTTCTCAACAGTTCAGGCTAAAGTATATGGCCTTTGGCTTACTGTGTTTCTTGATTCTTGCATACTGGGTGCAATCATTGACTCCACCTATGATGATAACATACTACAGTAGGGGCTAACACAGACAAATGATTGGTGACAAAGTCACAGGTGTACAAATAAATGCAAAAATGTGTCTTTATTTTGTTCTTCTGCAAAGTGGAATTCTCTGCTAATTACAGCACTGACAACAGTCCAGCTATGCTGAAACCCAGTGATGCAAGCACTGGAACCACACATATACAGAAATTTGAACTTCGACCACTAAGTGTCCACACTGTTATTGAAAGCCTATGTTTTGCACATCACAAGTCACTCCATAATATTCGGATCTGAAGATTATATGACAACATTGTACTCAAACCTCATCAGAACACTAAGAGTACAATGCTCTTTAAGCATATACCTCAACAGACACATACAGTAGCTGGAGAGATTACAGGTGTTTCTCACTAAGAAAACACAGGGCCTATAAATCATGCCAACATGTATGTGGATAGACTGAAAGCCATGTCACTGTAATCTGGATCACATAGGATGAACTGACTTCTGCCTTGCCTCCAGGCCAGTCTCTGACCATGCCCTGGTGGGAATAGTGCACATTAACAAATCAGATATAGCTGATGACATCAGCAGTGTCTGGTGAGGAAAATGTGGCAATTACAGTGTTCCACATGCTGGTGTAAACAGCTCTCTGTAATGTCAACCAACAGCACAAACACACACACGTACACATCCAGTTGACTGCGGTGAGAATGGAACCTCTACCTAAGTACACAGACTACAGAACTCTGTATTTAAGGTAAGTGCCACAGCTCAAGTCTGACTTGGAGTGTCTCAGACAACACTTTACAACTGCTGATATCAGAATGTGGTAATACGTGTCCCACATGCTGGTCTAAAAGGCTCTCTGTAATGTCAAACAAGAGCACAAACACACTCCCACGTCCTTGGTTGACTGCAGTGAGAACAGAACTGTAAACAAACTACAGAACTCAGTACTTTATGCAAACCCCACAGCACAAGTCTGACTTTTACAAGACTGCAGGTCAACTAACGTATAGTGAATGACATCAGCAGGGCATGTTGGAGAGAAGATTTTGAGAGGCCTGCATGAAATGGATGTGTAGGCATGTGTAAGTATCAAAACACTGTCAATCATGGGACTGGAGTGGTAAGTGTAGAATACACACTTCTGCTCTTCTGGTTTTACACACACACACACACACACACACACACACACACACACACACACACACACACACACACACACACACACACACACACACACACACACACACACACACACACACAACAGCAGTGAGAACAGAACCCCTACCTATCCAAGTACGCAGACTACAGAACTCAGAAGGCCTAATCAGGGGAGTAACAAGAACACAGCCAGGTGTCCACAAGATGTGATATGAGAAGCTTTTTGAATTGTGAGAGAGAGAGCTGTTAGAAGTTATTAATGTTAGTAGCTTATTCCAAATTTTACGAATACAGCTGCAGAAGAGAGATTTCCCAGCTGATTTGTTGGCTTTCGTGGTCTCTAGAAGGTGCTAGTTACTGGAGCAAAGAGATCAAGCTGAGGTATATGGCTGAATCAATTTTTGGAGAAAGGGGTTTTATTGGGTTGGTGGAGAATTTTGTGGGCAAAGGTTAGTTGATTAAAGTGTAGAAGCTGTGGGGATTTGAGCCAATTAAGCTGTTTTAGTAATGTACAGTGATGTGATCTATATAAAAGCTCCAGTGGCAAATCTTGCTATTTTATTATAGCAAGATTCCAGTTGGTTTAGGTTTATTTTGCAGAGATTGGTTAATACTGGGGAGAGACAGAGGAGGGATGAGGAGTACGGGATATAGTAACTTTCATGTTATTTGTAAGAATTGTTTCTATATAGGAGACGTATTTTCTTGTGAAACTTTTGACGGTTTGGGATATGTGAATATTGAATTTCAGGTTGTTGTCAATTTTTACCGCAAGCAGTAAAAAAAAAAAAACTAGGTGTTAACCCTTATATCGTTAGATGGGTTGCTAACTGGCTCATTGATAAAACACATATAGTCTCAAAATAGGGGATTACACCTCCAACAACAGACCTGCAACTAGTGGTGTTCCACAGGGATCAGTCCTGGGACCTCTACTGTTTGGAATATATTTCTCCAAAGTACAAGCAAAAACTAAAGGTCTGTGGCTGAAAAAAATTGCTGATGAGTGCAAAATGGGAGTGGTCATAGAATCAACAAATGATGTCAACATCCTACAACAGGTTCTTATACAAACAAATAACTGGTGCCAAAGTCATGGCCTTAAATTCAATGCAAAACAAAAAAATTATCATCCCTTTCAGTAACAGCAATGTTCCTGCTAACTACCAGTGGTGAGAGACTTGGGCACACAGGTTGACAGCAACCTTACCTTTGATCACCATGTCTCCACAGTGGTAAGAAGGGCATTCTATATTGCTCATCTCATAAGTAAGGGCATTGCCTCCAGAAAAAAAGAAGTTATAACCTTCCTGTATGCTTTCTCATCAGACCAATAATGGAGTACAACACCCCTTTTGGTATGTACCTTTCCAAGGACCTGCAACAACTGTAGAGACCACAAAGTTTCCTGACATGGAAAATTCAAGGTCTTCAGCATCTGTCCTGTGTGAATCATCTGAAATCACTTGTCACTTTATTCTGTTTCATACAAAGTACTCAGAGGTGATCTCTGCCTTGCATACAAGGCAACCTCTGACCCTGCCTCATTGGCAATGCTGCATAACTGCAAGTCAAATGGTACATGGGTTACTTGTTCTAAAGACTTTAACCTGGTATGTGACATTAATAGAACCTGCTGGAGGGACAGATTTATCTCCCAGAGGTTACCCTACCTTTGGAACAGACTCCCACTTCATGTCAAACACAGCACCTCATTGGCCCTCTTCAAACGCAATCTGGATGATTGGATGGGTAACCATAAATTCACCTGGGGGTTCTACCTGTGTCCTTCTTGGACAGGGGTAGAACTTGGCTAGGCTTGTAAGGACCCTAGGGCCATTAGTCTAGTAACTTCTGATGATTCTATGATCACCTGCTTCAAAAAGACTTAGACCTTCTCTGTCTTGTCTAGAAGTACTTGCGAAAAAAACCTCTCCTTAAATATTCAACAATCCACAGTAATATTCTCCAGTACTTAACACCCTGCTAGACAGAGGTCCAGGGAAGTAAATATTGTGGGAAGAAATAGCCAGAGAATTGTTATGGCTAGGCTTGTATAGGCCCTAGGGCCGATAGCCACTATAGTACCAACCTATGAACAAACAGTTTTCATTTATCTACATTTATTTGTTAACTGGTTGAGTGACCTGCTCCGAAGAACAATTCTTCACCTATCCTGAGGCAAAACGACATCCTGCTGTTACTCCGTACAAATACCTAAGCCTCACATTAGATCAATCACTATCATTTTGACCTACTTTGAACTTCAAGCTAAGCAAGTCTAGTTTAACAAATAGATAACATTATTTACAATCTACTCATTAAAGGAGTCTAGGCAGTCCATTCCAAGAAATGTACTACTGCCTCTGCCTGAGACTGCAGTACCAATCAATGCTTTTCTCTTCTCACAAAACACATCCTTAAAAAAACTGAAAACAAGATATTCAGATTCAAACATCTAAGCCCTACAACAGAGCCCCAGTGAATAGCTATTAGCAGGTCCAGCTGGCTACCTGTTAAGGACACAGCAAACTTCCTGCAAAACACTCAAAGCTTTCAGACTGATCCATTAAAGGTACTGCCCACCTCTAAAGAACAAACAAATATGGGGCATTCTCTACTCCCTTAGACATGCCACTAAGACATTTCTAATCAGACCTAAGTAATCACTGACACTTACAGAAATACTTCACAAAAATACCATCTGCTACTTGAACACCCTCCCAGACAAACTTAGGGAAATAACCTAGAAACCTTCAGAAAAGAAAAAAAGAATTAAGTCTGAATGAAGAATGAGTGTCAGAATAAAATATTTTGCTTCTGCCATTTACTGTTCTTTATGCTAAAATACATACATACATACATATATACACAGCTACATACATACATAGCTACATACATACATACACAGCTACATGCATACATAGCTACATACATACATATACATACATACACAGCTACATACATACATACACACACACATACATACATACACACACACATGTACATTTCTTCATTGCCTCTAATATACAAGTGATCATACATAGTCCTGGGTAGTGAACATACTTACATAAATTCACTGTCATATATATTACTATGTTTTCATGCTACCCGAAAAACAATTACTTAAGCAGCATACAGTTCCACAGTGCCACAGCTACTATTACTGTTACTTAATGCAGTGCACAAAGGGTAAAGGGTACAGCTACTTGTTGTTTTCTTTTATTTTACTCGGTCTCCTGTTGTCAAATGGCCCAGATCATAAAAGGAAAGTATCCTTGGACCAATGTACCTACCTTGTCGATATATAGATAAGTAGGTAGAAAGATAGATAGATAAGGAAGTAAAGGTGTGAAAGTCCACACCTCTCAATCTCTTAGTGCAAAAAATCTGGATAAAGACTAAAGCAATGACAGGGAAAGGTCGAAAATAGGGACAGATTTTAAATACTACTCCAATAAACTAAGAAAGTTGCTAGAACAACAGTTTAGCATGCATTTTCTGAAGGACATGACGTCTGAGACTCAAATATATGTTATTATTTACTGACTTCAACACTCAGGGATTTGCCAGAAAACCACAAATTTTTATGAAGAACATAGCAACAAATATGTGGGAAAAATCTGGGCATTCTGCAAAAATATGGACAATTAAGAGGTCCTAAATATGTTAACTTCTTATATGTTAACACGCTTTTCAAATTCCCAAATACTAGTGTAGGAACCATCCAGTTCTAGTGTTTTATCCAGATTCACCGTCTTCAGACCCATCTAGAACAACAGTGATCTGCATTCATCCATTTTTCTGCTCTCCCAGCCATACGAGGAGACAGAATAACATGTCACATAATGCTACACATCCCTGTGTGCTCAGCATTTCCCATCTCCAGTTTCATTGTCCAGTGTACCATGCCAAGAACCTCTGACAGCGCCATTTAGGAGCACAAGAAGGTTCTGACCCTCTGAGTTCAGCATTAAAGCAGAATGCAAGGTATAAACAGAGACATGTTACCATGACAGCAGATTCAGTGACCTGATTCTGTAATCTTCTATTCTAAGCACTTAACAAAACTTTACCTTATCT
The DNA here is from genome assembly GCF_019279795.1 of Protopterus annectens. Classification (NCBI taxonomy): domain Eukaryota; kingdom Metazoa; phylum Chordata; order Ceratodontiformes; family Protopteridae; genus Protopterus; species Protopterus annectens. Next base: position 1,864,048,648 of record NC_056732.1, read on the forward strand.
ATAAGATTATTTTTTTTTTAGGTTTACAGTAAAAAGGCAGTCAAAGTGACCACAATTCTTTTAAAGATTAACACAGCTTTCTCAATGAGCTTTGGTCTCCAGTTCAGTTCTTAACTGGAACGCCTTTGTGTGGAATGTGTACTTACTCTGTGTGTCCACGTGGGTTTTTATTGGGTGCTCCAGTCCCCACCCATACCCCAAAAACCATGCCGTGGATGAAATGGTGCTCCTCATTACTCAAAACCCAAGAAAAGTTAGCAGCGTCTTCTTCCTTAACTTTATGTTACCCACATGGGATGCAACTTAGTGTCGTCTACAAACAAAAACATCTTGGAATCACTTTTGGATGAAGCTTGAGCTTCATACTACATACTAAAAATTGCCCTTTTCTGTACTAAATCAATAAAAGGTAGCATGCAAAATCTCTCAATGACTGACACCAGAAGCTAGACAAGCCACATCCAGCAGTTTTACTCCTGCAGCTAGAATATGCGTGCCCCTCCAATACTTTCCTCATTATCCACACAAAACTTAACTATGTTGTATGGAAAACAGATAATAAAATGTTAATACTTATATCAGCACTTCCATGGAATGTTGTTTTGTCTTTCGGCTTTTCACGGTTAGGGGTCGCCACAGTGGAACTCTGGTCCGCTAATGACTGGCAGTTGATTTTTACGTGCCAAGTTACCAGCCCTGACGCACAGCCTTCAACGAAGGAACGCCCATTCACGCATGTCTCCCCGCAAAAGACGCTCTAGCTTTTAATCGAACCGGACAATCCATGGAATACCACCATTCAATTCACCAATTTAAAAAAATCTAGTTAAAGCAAATGAATGTAATTTCTTTATTAAATCTGGATGAGTAACCGGTGTTATCGCTCACTTTCTCTGAGCTGTTAACTTGTACATAGGTCTCACAATACTTGCTGCTTAATGTTAATATAGATTTCATTGCTGTACATTATACACATTTACATTTTATTAATTCTTTGTTACATTATGACTACAATACTCACATACTTTGCCTATCCTTTCTTTTGATTTATACTGTGGATATTACTTCTCTACTACTGTTCTTTTTAGCCTCTTCCAAGACTGTCTCTGAAAAAAGTCTTTTGATCAGTGCAACTATCCTGGTTAACAAATGGAAACATAAAATAAACAAGTTGCTGTGTTACAGCAACACAGTGTGTCCATCCTGTATTAGAGTAACAGAGTCTGTCCATCCTGTGCTAGAGTAACAGAGTCTGTCCATCCTGTGCTAGAGTAACAGAGTCTGTCCATCCTGTGTTAGAGCAATGGAGCGTGACTGTCCTATGTTAGAGCAACGGATTGTGTCCATCCTCTGTTAGATTAACAGAGTCCATCCATCCTGTGTTAGAGTAACAAAGTCTATCTGTCCTGTGAGAATGTTGGCTCCACAAGTTAGAACCAGGATGTGCTGTAGCTACCACACAACCCTAGATTAGTTGCTGTGTTAGAGTAACAGAGTCTGTTCATCCTCTGAGTGTGTTGGCTCCCCAAGTAAGTACCAGGATGCACTGTAGCTACCACGCGACCCTAGATTAGTTGCTGTGTTAGAGTAACAGAGTCTGTCCTGTGTTAGAGTAACAGAGTCTGTCCATCCTGTGAGAATGTTGCCTCCCCAAGTTAGTACCAGGATGCGCTGTAGCTACCACACAACCCTAAATTACTTGTTGTGCTAGAGTAACAGAGTGTGCCCATCCTGTGGGAGTGCTGGCTCCCCACATTAGTACCAGGATGCATTGTAGCTACCACACGACCCTAGATTAGTTGCTGTGTTAGAGTAACAGAGTCTGTCCATCCTGGGTTAGAGTAACAGAGTGTGCCCGTCCTGTGAGAGTGTTGACTCCCCAAGTTAGTACCATAATGCTCTGTAGTTATCACACAACCCTAGACTGGATTAAGCAGGTAGTCAGAGAACTAATAAAAGAATAAGTACACTTGTTATATGGTGCGTCTAACTATAACCATATGAAAATGACTGGGCAGACACTATCATACCTGACCAATTGCACCACAAACAGATATACAAATAGGAAGCAGATTCCATTCTGACAAGTAAATCTTTCTGTTTCTCCTCACTCTTTACTGTTTACTTTTATTTAGATTTATTTCACTACTTTTTTTAGAACATAGTATGCATACCCATCAACTGCCAGTACAGTAACAACATCCCATATGCCCAGGTAGTCTAAGTGACCTTCGAAGCTTCACACCTAAAGCCCACCTGTCCACAACTTGAAGTTAACTATATAGTTACACCTGATGGTCCTGTACTACTTATGCTGTCACTCTATAATGCCATAATATTTATTTTATTTTTTATTTATTTATTTAACATTTGTTAACCCGGAAAGTCCAACTTGGAACAAAGCCAATTTTCAGCAGAGGCCTGAGAAATGCTCCAGATGCATGTCTTTGAAATGTCAGAGAAAACCAGAGCACCCAGAGAAACCCCACATAAATACAGGGAGGACATGCAGATTCCACACAGAAGGGACTCCTGCTGAGAATCGAACCAGAGAACCTCTTGCTGTGAGCCAACAATGTTAGCGCTGCATCACTGCACCAAAAGAAACCCTCCACTCCCATATTATAATCAACGTTTTTATAAACTATGCTCTCAGATATGTAGTATGTACTATACCCTTTGCATAGGAGAAAGAAGACAGAAATTAAAAATGTAGAAACATGATCTACAAATAACAGAAAACTAAAGGGTTCTACTTCTTAGGGGTAAATAAGTCTGATGGTGTAACACACAGAAATGCGTGTGTAGACACACACACACACACACACATATGTATATGTATATATATATATATATATATATATATATATATATATATATATATATATATATATATATATATATATATATATATATATAATACTAGGTTTTCTGGTACCCTATTGAAATTTTGGCACTTGAAAGGCTGAGTGCCAACAAGCCAAAAAAAAACAAAAAACGAAAACACAGCAGAAGAGCAAATCTTGAAAATCGCTCTTTTCCTTAATTTTTTCAAGGGGGGCAAGCACCCACCCCCCGAACTTAGATATACACTAACTCTGTGATCACCATTCCTTGGAGAAAAGGGAACATTGAGAGAAATGGCACCTCCTACTTAGTATACAAAAGCCCATTCTTTCAGCTATTCAGTTTACGTATTTCGGAACTCAGTCTAGTTTGTCTTGACATTTAAAACAGTTACCTTTTCTGGATTATGGTGTGTACATGTCAAAAGTTGTGTTTGAGAAACAGCGTAGACCAAACTGCACACAAACATTTTATTTTACTTGTTAAACCCAGATTAAGCACCTTCATTTATATTCAGAACTTTCTCAGAATGTAAACTTATTTTGATTATTATGGAGATATTCTGAGGAAGCCATGCATACTGATGAAAGCACTTAATCTGGTTTCAACAAATAAAATATAACTTTTATATGCAGTTTAGTCTATGGTGTTTCTTTAATGGTGCTATTAGAACTTGTGCTTGGCATGAAAGAGCTCCAATATTTTGAAATATGGTCAATGTCATGATTTATTTACTTTATCTGATATATTTTATAGCACTAAAAAAGCATATGCTCATAAACAGACTAGATAAAACTAGATAACTGCTAGGGTTAAACATCAATTATTATGGAATAATAATAAAAAAAAACCTACTAGTTACACATATAATTAAACTTTATGATCAGAGACTAGGTCATAGTTCTTTGTAGTGCATGGAGCTTTTTATGCTCCGTGTATTACTAGTTACAAAAAAAAAAAAAAAAACTAAGTGTTTTACAAGCTTTCAAAGAAAGACAATGTAAAAAATTTTCTCTTATGTTTACACTCATGTTACCATGCCTTTCAGCTGTCCAGAGTTTCACAGAATATCGAGACTTTAGCCTCATATGTTTCGTCTGTTCCTAATAAAGTATTTGATTTTCAGGCATATCTCTGAGGATTGAAGAAATTAAATAATGGCATACATTTGAGTTTCAGATTTCGTATTCTTCAGAAAATTCAAAAGAATGGGGATTGAGGGCTCCATATAATGGTTAAGATGTTCACCTTACAGGCACAAGGTACAGGAGTTGATTCTCAAATAGGGTAATTGGCCACGCTTAAAATAGCCCACAGGGACAGTTTGCTTAGTACTAACTTATGAACCTATGAACACACATCCTGTTATTCTAAATACTCTCTAATTTTATAACAGAGGGCAGAGGCACATTACCAGTATGGACAGCAGGCAGAACCATTTGTGTTTTTTTTTTCTTTGCCACTGTCTTTGCTCTTCAGTACTGGCAGATTTGACTGCTTAGCACATGACCCTACCTTAGCAAGTTAAGCAAGGGAATGCTTAAGATTTGTTAAGATTGGATCTTGTGTTACAGCAGCACTTAAATGATTTGTCTTTTTCAAAATAATCGGAACACAATCACTACATAAATCCTTATTACAGCTTCATTCACAAACACAAGGTCTGCTGACTCAGATCTGAACAACAAAGATTAGTTGTTACAGAAGGCAGGTTTTCTCATCAGCTCAGATCTTACCTCCAGCTTCATGATGAATCACACAGATCAGGAAGTCAGGCAACTGCTGATTGTGGGTCTTATAAGTTATAAATAGTCACAAAAAAACACAAAGTAATTGCCTCTACAAGAAGCAAAGTTGTCTCAACTTTTTGCAAGCAAATACTTCCTGTGTGTCTGAGAAATGTGTCCCTACACAGACCTTCCCAGATGATTAATATTCATGAGCTAATGCTGTGAGGAAGTAACATATAGGAGGAGTTTGTATAAATATTTAATAAGATAGGCTGGTATACACAGCTTTAACCTCCCACTATCAGGACAATTTTACTGCATGCATCTGTTTCTGTGAGCACAGCAGAGCAGTGCAGGTTGTGTACGTTTCCACTTTGCTTCTTTCTTCTGTGTGTGTGTGTACATGGTCCTCTTTTATCCTCAGCACCACAAAAGGTAACACTCACACGAAGGTGGTACACTAGCTTTCTGAGTTCAGCATTAAAGGGGCATTATCTTAGATTTGTGCTATAGGGCTTTGTTTACATTTTAGTACTGTGTAAGTCCCATGTTCACCCAGAGGCAGGGGTTTCAGAGAAGCTTGTAAGCACTCTGCAGCTTACATTACACAGACTTCATCGAGGGACAGGGTAGGTACTTACAGAAAGTGCTAAGAGTTTACAATTGAAGCTTGTACTTTTGTTGTTTCCTTCTCACACCCATGGGGTATTAGATTAGTTGGGTGTCTGTTTTTTACTCAGCCAGAGATGCTATCTAGTCACACTCATACCTGGAGCCTCTGCAGTAAAATAATATATGTGTTACTAGGTACATACCTGTAAAACCGTGTCTAATAATTATTCAAGACTAGGGAATAGTATTTTTTGCTTTATGCTTGTTGCTACATGCCTCGTCTCCTCCACCGACCACTGGTAATTATTTTTCATATGGTTTGCATTAGGATTGCTTGGAGTGTGTGTATATTCATATAGGTGTACTTTTATAATCATACAGATTCCCGATATTTCACAGGACATCATTGCTTTGGACAGTTGTGTCTTGCAAAGATACCTTTTGACTGGAAAATGTCTTAATATTCTAGAAGCACAAAATATTTTGCATCTTTTCTCTAAAAATTAAAAGCAGCTTTGAAATTGAATCTGATCACTGTCCACAAAGTAAGCATTTTCCCATACGCTACAGCTGTATGCTGTCCTTCAATAACATCACACAGTAACTACTTGTCTAATATTGATTCCCTCCTGCTGGATTTCAGTAACATCACACAGTAACTACTTGTCTAATATTGATTCCCTCCTGCTGGATTTCAGTAACATCACACAGTAACTATTTGTCTAATATTGATTCCTCCTGCTGGATTTCAGTAACATCACACAGTAACTATTTGTCTAATATTGATTCCCTCCTGCTGGATTTCAGTAACATCACACAGTAACTATTTGTCTAATATTGATTCCCTCCTGCTGGATTTCAGTAACATCACACAGTAACTACTTGTCTAATATTGATTCCCTCCTGCTGGATTTCAGTAACATCACACAGTAACTACTTGTCTAATATTGATTCCCTCCTGCTGGATTTCAGTAACATCACACAGTAACTATTTGTCTAATATTGATTCCCTCCTGCTGGATTTCAGTAACATCACACAGTAACTATTTGTCTAATATTGATTCCTCCTGCTGGATTTCAGTAACATCACACAGTAACTATTTGTCTAATATTGATTCCCTCCTGCTGGATTTCAGTAACATCACACAGTAACTATTTGTCTAATATTGATTCCCTCCTGCTGGATTTCAGTAACATCACACAGTAACTACTTGTCTAATATTGATTCCCTCCTGCTGGATTTCAGTAACATCACACAGTAACTACTTGTCTAATATTGATTCCTCCTGCTGGATTTCAGTAACATCACACAGTAACTATTTGTCTAATATTGATTCCCTCCTGCTGGATTTCAGTAACATCACACAGTAACTATTTGTCTAATATTGATTCCCTCCTGCTGGATTTCAGTAACATCACACAGTAACTATTTGTCTAATATTGATTCCCTCCTGCTGGATTTCAGTAACATCACACAGTAACTATTTGTCTAATATTGATTCCCTCCTGCTGGATTTCAGTAACATCACACAGTAACTATTTGTCTAATATTGATTCCCTCCTGCTGGATTTCAGTAACATCACACAGTAACTATTTGTCTAATATTGATTCCCTCCTGCTGGATTTCAGTAACATCACACAGTAACTACTTGTCTAATATTGATTCCCTCCTGCTGGATTTCAGTAACATCACACAGTAACTATTTGTCTAATATTGATTCCCTCCTGCTGGATTTCAGTAACATCACACAGTAACTACTTGTCTAATATTGATTCCCTCCTGCTGGATTTCAGTAACATCACACAGTAACTATTTGTCTAATATTGATTCCCTCCTGCTGGATTTCAGTAACATCACACAGTAACTACTTGTCTAATATTGATTCCTCCTGCTGGATTTCAGTAACATCACACAGTAACTATTTGTCTAATATTGATTCCCTCCTGCTGGATTTCAGTAACATCACACAGTAACTATTTGTCTAATATTGATTCCCTCCTGCTGGATTTCAGTAACATCACACAGTAACTATTTGTCTAATATTGATTCCCTCCTGCTGGATTTCAGTAACATCACACAGTAACTATTTGTCTAATATTGATTCCTCCTGCTGGATTTCAGTAACATCACACAGTAACTATTTGTCTAATATTGATTCCCTCCTGCTGGATTTCAGTAACATCACACAGTAACTACTTGTCTAATATTGATTCCCTCCTGCTGGATTTCAGTAACATCACACAGTAACTATTTGTCTAATATTGATTCCTCCTGCTGGATTTCAGTAACATCACACAGTAACTATTTGTCTAATATTGATTCCCTCCTGCTGGATTTCAGTAACATCACACAGTAACTATTTGTCTAATATTGATTCCCTCCTGCTGGATTTCAGTAACATCACACAGTAACTACTTGTCTAATATTGATTCCTCCTGCTGGATTTCAGTAACATCACACAGTAACTATTTGTCTAATATTGATTCCCTCCTGCTGGATTTCAGTAACATCACACAGTAACTACTTGTCTAATATTGATTCCTCCTGCTGGATTTCAGTAACATCACACAGTAACTATTTGTCTAATATTGATTCCCTCCTGCTGGATTTCAGTAACATCACACAGTAACTACTTGTCTAATATTGATTCCCTCCTGCTGGATTTCAGTAACATCACACAGTAACTATTTGTCTAATATTGATTCCCTCCTGCTGGATTTCAGTAACATCACACAGTAACTATTTGTCTAATATTGATTCCCTCCTGCTGGATTTCAGTAACATCACACAGTAACTACTTGTCTAATATTGATTCCTCCTGCTGGATTTCAGTAACATCACACAGTAACTATTTGTCTAATATTGATTCCCTCCTGCTGGATTTCAGTAACATCACACAGTAACTATTTGTCTAATATTGATTCCCTCCTGCTGGATTTCAGTAACATCACACAGTAACTATTTGTCTAATATTGATTCCCTCCTGCTGGATTTCAGTAACATCACACAGTAACTACTTGTCTAATATTGATTCCCTCCTGCTGGATTTCAGTAACATCACACAGTAACTATTTGTCTAATATTGATTCCCTCCTGCTGGATTTCAGTAACATCACACAGTAACTATTTGTCTAATATTGATTCCCTCCTGCTGGATTTCAGTAACATCACACAGTAACTATTTGTCTAATATTGATTCCCTCCTGCTGGATTTCAGTAACATCACACAGTAACTATTTGTCTAATATTGATTCCCTCCTGCTGGATTTCAGTAACATCACACAGTAACTATTTGTCTAATATTGATTCCTCCTGCTGGATTTCAGTAACATCACACAGTAACTATTTGTCTAATATTGATTCCCTCCTGCTGGATTTCAGTAACATCACACAGTAACTATTTGTCTAATATTGATTCCTCCTGCTGGATTTCAGTAACATCACACAGTAACTACTTGTCTAATATTGATTCCCTCCTGCTGGATTTCAGTAACATCACACAGTAACTATTTGTCTAATATTGATTCCCTCCTGCTGGATTTCAGTAACATCACACAGTAACTACTTGTCTAATATTGATTCCTCCTGCTGGATTTCAGTAACATCACACAGTAACTATTTGTCTAATATTGATTCCCTCCTGCTGGATTTCAGTAACATCACACAGTAACTACTTGTCTAATATTGATTCCTCCTGCTGGATTTCAGTAACATCACACAGTAACTATTTGTCTAATATTGATTCCCTCCTGCTGGATTTCAGTAACATCACACAGTAACTACTTGTCTAATATTGATTCCCTCCTGCTGGATTTCAGTAACATCACACAGTAACTATTTGTCTAATATTGATTCCCTCCTGCTGGATTTCAGTAACATCACACAGTAACTATTTGTCTAATATTGATTCCCTCCTGCTGGATTTCAGTAACATCACACAGTAACTACTTGTCTAATATTGATTCCCTCCTGCTGGATTTCAGTAACATCACACAGTAACTATTTGTCTAATATTGATTCCCTCCTGCTGGATTTCAGTAACATCACACAGTAACTATTTGTCTAATATTGATTCCCTCCTGCTGGATTTCAGTAACATCACACAGTAACTACTTGTCTAATATTGATTCCCTCCTGCTGGATTTCAGTAACATCACACAGTAACTATTTGTCTAATATTGATTCCCTCCTGCTGGATTTCAGTAACATCACACAGTAACTATTTGTCTAATATTGATTCCCTCCTGCTGGATTTCAGTAACATCACACAGTAACTATTTGTCTAATATTGATTCCCTCCTGCTGGATTTCAGTAACATCACACAGTAACTATTTGTCTAATATTGATTCCCTCCTGCTGGATTTCAGTAACATCACACAGTAACTACTTGTCTAATATTGATTCCCTCCTGCTGGATTTCAGTAACATCACACAGTAACTATTTGTCTAATATTGATTCCCTCCTGCTGGATTTCAGTAACATCACACAGTAACTATTTGTCTAATATTGATTCCCTCCTGCTGGATTTCAGTAACATCACACAGTAACTATTTGTCTAATATTGATTCCTCCTGCTGGATTTCAGTAACATCACACAGTAACTACTTGTCTAATATTGATTCCCTCCTGCTGGATTTCAGTAACATCACACAGTAACTACTTGTCTAATATTGATTCCCTCCTGCTGGATTTCAGTAACATCACACAGTAACTATTTGTCTAATATTGATTCCCTCCTGCTGGATTTCAGTAACATCACACAGTAACTATTTGTCTAATATTGATTCCTCCTGCTGGATTTCAGTAACATCACACAGTAACTATTTGTCTAATATTGATTCCCTCCTGCTGGATTTCAGTAACATCACACAGTAACTATTTGTCTAATATTGATTCCCTCCTGCTGGATTTCAGTAACATCACACAGTAACTATTTGTCTAATATTGATTCCCTCCTGCTGGATTTCAGTAACATCACACAGTAACTACTTGTCTAATATTGATTCCCTCCTGCTGGATTTCAGTAACATCACACAGTAACTACTTGTCTAATATTGATTCCCTCCTGCTGGATTTCAGTAACATCACACAGTAACTATTTGTCTAATATTGATTCCCTCCTGCTGGATTTCAGTAACATCACACAGTAACTACTTGTCTAATATTGATTCCCTCCTGCTGGATTTCAGTAACATCACACAGTAACTATTTGTCTAATATTGATTCCCTCCTGCTGGATTTCAGTAACATCACACAGTAACTATTTGTCTAATATTGATTCCCTCCTGCTGGATTTCAGTAACATCACACAGTAACTATTTGTCTAATATTGATTCCTCCTGCTGGATTTCAGTAACATCACACAGTAACTATTTGTCTAATATTGATTCCCTCCTGCTGGATTTCAGTAACATCACACAGTAACTACTTGTCTAATATTGATTCCCTCCTGCTGGATTTCAGTAACATCACACAGTAACTACTTGTCTAATATTGATTCCCTCCTGCTGGATTTCAGTAACATCACACAGTAACTATTTGTCTAATATTGATTCCCTCCTGCTGGATTTCAGTAACATCACACAGTAACTACTTGTCTAATATTGATTCCCTCCTGCTGGATTTCAGTAACATCACACAGTAACTATTTGTCTAATATTGATTCCCTCCTGCTGGATTTCAGTAACATCACACAGTAACTATTTGTCTAATATTGATTCCCTCCTGCTGGATTTCAGTAACATCACACAGTAACTACTTGTCTAATATTGATTCCCTCCTGCTGGATTTCAGTAACATCACACAGTAACTATTTGTCTAATATTGATTCCCTCCTGCTGGATTTCAGTAACATCACACAGTAACTACTTGTCTAATATTGATTTTTTTTGGAAAAAAATTCCCCCCT
>NC_056732.1:1864060248-1864090248 GCF_019279795.1 Protopterus annectens
CTTATGGTCGGATCTGACCAACAAGGAGTTGACTTCAGGTGTGGAACACCGGTCACTCATGTTGGTAATGACTAGGTCTAGGATATTGTTGCCCCTGGTGGGGGTTTGGATAAGTTCATCCAGGGCATTGGAATTTATGAATTCCAGAAAGCGTTGAATGATGGAGTTGATACACGGGTAGTTTTCCCAGTTAATGGTGGGGTAGTTGAAATCGCCCATTATTAGGGTATTTGGTTGAACCCAAATATTTTCCAGTATATCAAGAAAAGAGGAGTGGGAATCCTGGGGCATGGAGGGGGATCTGTAGCAAGCTACAATATGGATTGCGGTTTTGCCCAGAGTTAGTTGCACTTGGATAACCTCAGATGCATTATGCTGAGCAACTAGCCTGGAGGTGTGGATATCCATAATGAATATGGTCACACCTCCGCCTTTGGTGTTCCGGTCCAGGTTAGATGGCTGAAAAGTATGGTATGAGTTATAGCCTGGTAATTCAGGGGTGCTCTCTGGAGCCTTGAATCAGGTCTCAGTCACTGCACAGATATCGATGTTGTCCATTTTAAGGAGTGCCTCGAGGGAGTGTATTTTGAGATTTAGACTTCTAACAGAGAGACAATAACTTCTTGGTACCTACTGCTGAATGCTAGGTCCCCAGTGTATCACACAGTACTACAGGTAGGGCCTTACCACCTATCTCTACAGAGAGACAATAACTTCTTGGTACCTAATGCTGAATGCTAGGTCTCTAGACTATCACACAGTACTACAGGCAGGGCCTTACCACCTATCTCTACAGAGAGACAATAACTTCTTGGTACCTACTGCTGAATGCTAGATCTGCATTGTATCACACAGTACTACAGGTAGGGCCTTACCACCTATCTCTACAGAGAGACAATAACTTCTTGGTACCTACTGATGAATGCTAGGTCCCCAGACTATCACACAGTACTACAGGCAGGGCCTTACCACCTATCTCTACAGAGAGACAATAACTTCTTGGTACCTACTGCTGAATACTAGGTCTCCAGACTATCACACAGTACTACAGGCAGGGCCTTACCACCTATCTGTACAGAGAGACAATAACTTCTTGGTACCTACTACTGAATGCTAGATCTGCATTGTATCACACAGTACTACAGGTAGGGCCTTACCACCTATCTCTACAGAGAGACAATAACTTCTTGGTACCTAATGCTGAATACTAGATCTCCAGAGTATCACACAGTACTACAGGTAGGACCTTACCACCTATCTATACAGAGAGACAATAACTTCTTGGTACCTACTGCTGAATGCTATGTCATCAGACATACATCTCAACCTCTTAGAGCAAGAAATCTGGACAAAGCAATAAATAAAAATGGGACAGAGGCCCAAAAATAGGGACAATTTTTAAATATTGCTTCTACAAACTTAAAAAGTTGATAAAATAACAGGTTTTGTATTATCTTGTATTTTCTGAAGGGTACGAAGTCTAAAGCTCAAATGTCTGTCATTATTTTCTAATTTCAATCTTTAATGATTTGCCACTAATTTGCCAGAAAAACATCATTTTATGAAAAACGGACCAAAATATGAGGCAAAAATCTGGACATTCTGCAAAAATCTATACAGTTGAGAGGTATAACCAGACTATCACACAGTACTACAGGTAGGGCCTTACCACCTACCTGTACAGAGAGACAATAACTTCTTGGTACCTACTGCTGAATGCTAGGTCTCCAGAGTATCACACAGTACTACAGGTAGGGCCTTACCACCTCTCTATACAGAGAGACAATAACTTCTTGGTACCTACTGCTGAATGCTATGTCTGTGGAGTATCACACAGTACTACAGGTAGGGCCTTACCACCTATCTATACAGGGACAATAACTTCTTGGTACCTACTGCTGAATGCTACCTCTCCAGAGTATCATGTGGTACTACAGGTAAGGCCTTACCACCTGTCTATACAGAAACAATAATATCTTGGTACCTACTGCTGAATGCTACGTCTCCAGATTATCACACAGTACTACAGGCAGGGCCTTACCACCTCTCTATACAGAGAGACAATAACTTCTTGGTACCTACTGCTGAATGCTAGGTCTCCAGAGTATCACACAGTACTACAGGTAGGGCCTTACCACCTCTCTATACAGAGAGACAATAACTTCTTGGTACCTACTGCTGAATGCTATGTCTGTGGAGTATCACACACTACTACAGGTAGGGCCTTACCACCTATCTATACAGGGACAATAACTTCTTGGTACCTACTGCTGAATGCTACCTCTCCAGAGTATCATGTGGTACTACAGGTAAGGCCTTACCACCTGTCTATACATAAACAATAATATCTTGGTACCTACTGCTGAATGCTACGTCTCCAGATTATCACACAGTACTACAGGCAGGGCCTTACCACCTCTCTATACAGAGAGACAATAACTTCTTGGTACCTGCTGCTGAATGCTAGGTCCCCAGAGTATCACACAGTACTACAGGTAGGGCCTTACCACCTACCTGTACAGAGAGACAATAACTTCTTGGTACCTGCTGCTGAATGCTAGGTCCCCAGAGTATCACACAGTACTACAGGTAGGGCCTTACCACCTTTCTATATAGAGAGACAATAACTTCTTGGTGGCTACTGCTGAGTGCTAGGTCCCCAGAGTATCACACAGTACTACAGGTTGAGCCTTACCACCTATCTATACAGAGAGACAATAACCTCTTGGTACCTACTGCTGAATGCTAGGTCTCCAGAGTATCACACAGTACTACAGGTAGGGCCTTACCACCTATCTGTGCAGAGAGAAAATAACTTCATGGTACCTAGGGCTGAATGCTAGGTCTCCAGTGTAACACACAGTAATACAGGTAGGGCCTTACCACCTGTCTATACAGAGAGACAATAACTTTTTGGTACCTACTGCTGAATGCTAGGTCTTCAGAGTATCACACAGTACTACAGGTAGGGCCTTACCCTTGTCTATACAGAGAGACAATAACTTCTTGGTACCTACTGCTGAATGCTAGGTCTCCAGAGTATTACACGGTACTACAGGTAGGGCCTTACCACCTATCTATACAGAGAGACAATAACTTCTTGGTACCTACTGCTGAATGCTACCTCTCCAGAGTATCACATGGTACTACAGGTAAGGCCTTACCACCTGTCTATACAGAGACAATAATATCTTGGTACCTACTGCTGAATGTTACGTCTCTAGATTATCACACAGTACTACAGGCAGGGCCTTACCACCTCTCTATACAGAGAGACAATAACTTCTTGGTACCTGCTGCTGAATGCTAGGTCTGCAGTGTATCACACAGTACTACAGGTAGGGCCTTACCACCTATCTATATAGAGAGACAATAACTTCTTAGTGCCTACTGCTGAGTGCTAGGTCCCCAGAGTATCACACAGTACTACAGGTAGGGCCTTACCACATATCTATAGAGAGAGACAATAACCTCTTTGTACCTACTGCTGAATGTTACGTCCCCAGAGTATCACACAGTACTACAGGTAGGGCCTTACCACCTACCTGTACAGAGAGACAATAACTTCTTGGTACCTACTGCTGAATGCTAGGTCTCCAGAGTATCACACGGTACTACAGGTAGGGCCTTACCACCTATCTATACAGGGAGACAATAACTTCTTGGTACCTACTGCTGAATGCTACCTCTCCAGAGTATCACATGGTACTACAGGTAAGGCCTTACCACCTGTCTATACAGAGACAATAATATCTTGGTACCTACTGCTGAATGTTAGTTCTCCAGAATATCACACAGTACTACAGGTAGGGCCTTACTACAACTCTATACAAAGAGACAATAACTTCTTGGTACCTACTGCTGAATGCTACCTCTCTAGAGTATCACGTGGCACTACAGGTAAGGCCTTACCACCTGTCTATACAGAGACAATAATATCTTGGTACCTACTGCTGAATGCTACGTCTCCAGATTATCACACAGTACTACAGGTAGGGCCTTACCACCTATCTATACAGAGAGACAATAACTTCTTGGTACCTACTGCTGAATGCTAGGTCTCCAGACTATCACACAGTACTACAGGTAGGGCCTTACCACCTATCTATACAGAGAGACAATAACTTCTTGGTACCTACTGCTGAATGGTAGGTCTCCAGACTATCTTACAGTACTACAGGTAGGGCCTTACCACCTATCTGTACAGACAGACAATAACTTCTTGGTACCTACTGCTGAATGCTAGGTCTCCAGGCTATCACACAGTACTACAGGTAGGACCTTACCACCTACCTATACAGAGAGATAATAACTTCTTGGTACCTACTGCTGAATTCTAGGTCTCCAGGCTATCACACAGTACTACAGGTAGGACCTTACCACCTACCTATACAGAGAGACAATAACTTCTTAGTACCTACTGCTGAATGCTAGGTTTGCAGAGTATCACACAGTACTACAGGTACGGCATTACAACCTATCTATACAGAGAGACAATAACTATCATGTGCACATTATCTGTATGGTCACCACAATCTAAATTAATATATTTCCATACTCTGTGTAGATTAATTTTTGTGTGCAGTTTCTCCTACTTGCAAAAAGATAATATGAGCCTGTACCATGTGTGATACTTGTGCACTAGCCCAGGAAATAAGGAGCCTCAATACTCACCACTAACACCAGGGGTATGCACATAGGCAGGGTAACAAATACACACACAGTAAAGTACAATTGCCCTTAAGAGCACACAGAGATTACAGTCTGTCTGGGGCTGGTTTCTCCCTTTCTCTCCAGATCCCCAATAAGACTCCTCTTTGGCACAGCTATAGGGTCCAGATCTCAGCCTAGTGCTCAAGCTAAAACATCCAGCACCCACTCTTTCCAACCAGTGCTTTGTGTCCCTTCTCAAGTAGCTGACACACACACTTTGGGATATGAGTTATATACAAACACACAGATACTCCTGGGGATGGCTGGCACAGGTTCTCCAGCTCTGCCCCTTCTGTCCAGGCTATAAGGTAATAATCACCACCAACAACCACTAATATCAGCTACCAATAAGGCTCTTATCAAAGGGTGTCCAATTATTACTGTGCAATATTATCATCCAACTGGTAAGTGTGGCTGAACAGCAAGGCTTATTTGGGGTGGCTTGGACAGTATCACTTTATACATGCAATGTACTCTAGAGGTTAAATTATCTCTACATAAAACAACCACAGTTGAATGGTTTAAAATATTTAATAATAAATAATAATACAAGACAATACTTTTTACTACACAGTGCTAGTTAAGAGTTCAGAGATCACAGGAAAATGCTTACAATAATACAATAGAATAGTTCTGACATCACTACAGGAAAAACACCTAGTCTAATGTTCCTATTTTCTAGCTATATCTAAGAGAAAACACAGTTCTAAAATAAACCTATATATAGAGCACAGGCAGAGTGCTAGTGAGTGGGATGTTCTCAAGACAAATACAAAATGCTATTAGTCTCTCTGTCCTTAAATTGATAACACAGTTCTACTGACTCATTTCAGATTACATCATTTTCTCTCTGGTTCCCAGGCTAACAGAAATCTAGAGTGTAACAGCCTTTTTGATCTTGCACCTGGTCAGGAAGCAACAGCAATAAAAGACATTATATATGCAAATTCTAGCAATTAACTCTGGTCTCAAAACAATAGCAAGAATTCCTTCATCCAGACATCTCTGCTCCGAGTTTGAGATCAAAGAATTATACACTGCTTGACTTATCAGGTTTCCACCAGCAGAGTGCAATGTGGTTACATTTTTGAAGTTCAGCATTTAGCAAAGAGAACAACAATGTGGCTTACATTCTTCTTCTGGCTTTTCCTGGTTAGGGGTCACCACAGCGGATCACCTGTCTGCTCATGATTGGCAGTGGAGTTTTAAAGTGTTGAGTTGCCAGCCCGGCACCCAACCTTCCATAGAAGGCACACGCACAAACACACTCACACCAAGGGCCAATTTTAGAGTGTCCAATCCACCTACAGTATGTCTTTGGGATGTGGGAGGAAACCGGAGCACCCTGAGGAAACCCACGCGACCACAGGGAGGACATGCAGACTCCGCACAGAAGGCATCCCAGCCAAGGATCGAACAGGAAACCCTCTTGCTGTGAGGCGACAATGCTAACCGCTGCACCACCGCGGCCGCCCTAACAATGTGGCTTACATTAATATTTACAAATGACAGACTTAGCTACAAAATCCTATATAGCTAGGCTGGCAGCCTTCACATATCTTCACACCATGTTACAGAGCACATTTCCTTTCCTGCATCGATTCTAACATCTGCATAACATAGTGAATTAAGTCACTGATTTGTTAAGCAGGAGAAGGGGCACGCCTCACACAGTTAGAAGTTATTTTGTTTTAGTTATATTTGAAATGAAAAAATAAATGAAATAGCAGTAAATAGTAACCAGAATAACCACTGAACACAAACATAACTTCCTAAATTTCAAGTACAAAAATTAAATTAAAAATGAAAGCCTCTGACCCTTACAGCGGTGACCTGGGTAGACATGAAATACCTGCTATGGCAAAAAGCAAGTCAGAAAAATCAATAAAATCATAAGCATGTAAATGGTTCCAAAAATAAAAATAAAAAACAAAAAACACACACAGCCTACCTAACCTCAGTAATTAGCTCTCGGTGTATCCATTAAGCTGAGCATATAGAGAGCACCCTTGATCTTTCAGAAAAAATAGATGCATGATAGGAGTTTGAGGCAGGTAAAAGCCAAGTTAGTACCAAGTTCAAAACAGTGGATTCTGCAAAATATCTTAATAAATAAATGAAGGCACTCCAGAAATAAAAAAAAAACAGAAGATCGTTGCAACTTTCCACAAGGAATATATAGGTAAACAATCCAGTAAACTGGTTAACTCAAATTTGTCCCAGATCGTTTCAGTATATTCTGCAAGATATCTTTTAAAATATGAAAATATCTCTTGAACAAAATTACAAAAGCCTTACTTAAGTTTGATGCTCTTTCTTTTAAATAAGAAATATTAATTTTAGCTAAAAAACAATATAAAGCAGCAATACAAGCAGATACGCATTGCTCAGTCTTAGAGAAAACAGTGCTGCAGGGGTTTAGAGGTTAACATTGTCATCTCACAGTAAGGGATTTGCCGGTTCAATTCTCGGCTGGAGTGTCTTTCGTGTGGAGTCTGCATGTCCTTCCTGCATTCAAGTGGGTTTCTTCTGGGTGCTCCTGTTTCCTCTCACATTCCAAAGACATGCATCTGGAGTGTTCCTCCCCAGACCTCCACTGAAAATAGACTCTGTTTTGTCGGACTTCCCAGATCAATAAATAATAAATAACTTATTAGCAGTCACACAAAAATAGAGCAAAGAGTGAGTGTGTTAAAAATAACCCCATAACTGGTTCAACCTTGATTAAAAGGTTCTGTTATGACTGACAGCATATATAAAAGCTCCTGAACCAACTGGCACCATGAAATAAGTTTATTAAGTTGCTGGACATAAAACCTCTAAGTAAGCATAGAAACACCATTTATACAAGTCATTTAACAATAAATTTTAAGTTACCCAGTATATAGGAATCTTAGATCATTACGTGAAACATGGGAAAGACTATGTAGGTTCAAATGTAGTTCTCACAATAACTAAATAATAGGTCATGATGTAAAAGTATTTGAAAGATACCAAGAGGAAAGAACACATTAAGCATGGCTATCTGATTTATTATTATTATTATTACAAATGATGGGGCAGTGTGCATTATCTGTCCATATAACTAATTTAAATTAAAAAGAACCAGGACAGTGCGCGTCGTCATTTCATAGTGTAACTGTTTTAAGTTAAAATGGAATGTTAAGGAGATCCATGTTAAAAAAATTATAGCAAGGGGCCAGAAAAGCAAAAAACAAGTAAACACGCAAAGTGAGGAAGCAACTTCCAACACAACTACATTACTGAACATCAACAAACTGGTGGAAACATTTCTTGCTGAAAAAATAGCTATATGGTTAACTAGTTTTACAATTAAAAAAATAACAATAAATCAATAAATTAAATGCTGAAAAAGACCATGCATCCACACACACACTACCAATGCAGAGCAACCTAACCACAGGAGAGAAGCAAGTTAGTCATATAATAGAAAGGTTAACAATGGAAGTAAAGGAAATAAAACAATAATAAAATAAATCAATAATACAAAAAACATATAAAAGCATCAGCTGGGGGGTATAAAGGCAAAACAGACAGCACACCTACAGCAGAAGAAAATTGAGGGGTGATGTAGGGAATTAAGAATGTGTAAGCTGCAAGAACCTAATCCTATAAGAACTAAGACCATAAAATAAAACAAGATCGGACACCATCAGAGTGGAGGAGTGGATGCCTAATGGTATAATACCAACAGAAAAGTCCAGCTGTGTGTCAGCAACAAGAAGAAAGTCCACAGTTACCAGCTATGTAATAAAACCCAACATTTTGGTTTGTGCAACACATTAAAACCACCATTTCCAGGTTAATATGGTCAGGCTGTCTTTCTCAATATTGCAAGCAAAAAATAGTGGGTTCTGGCATTTAGGCCTTGAGACATTTCCCCATGAGCTATAATGCTGAAACCATAAGTCTGCAGCACTGCTTTGCTGTAAAGCGGTATGGTTGAAAATCAAACTCACTGTGACATTAAACATTGTCCAGCCACAAGGCACATCATTACCATCCCTAAACAGCTACCCAGCTGTATTCTAACAAATCCAAACAGACTTTGCATGCCAGAATGCTTAAAATTTCCAGGGAGAATTCTTATTAACTGTAAACAGGTGTTCGATCATATCTTTAAAGTGGAATGAGCTTTTTAACCAGCGCAAGCACTACAATCTTATTTTACTTTTTTTCTGAAGCTCATCGAGATCTATTTTAGCAAAGGAGTCAGCAAGATGGCAGTGAAACAAACAGAAAACAATTAAATAATCATTTGTTAAGTAACCTTTTCACTTTAGAACTGTAGTGTAAAACTGTCACGTTCTCAAATTTCTTTTTAGCATATTTGATACTATATATAAAACTATGGGCAGCCATGGCGGTGCAGCAGTTAGCATTGCCACCTCACAGCAAGAGGTTCTCTGGTTCGATTCTTGGCTGGGTTGCCTTCTATGTGGAGTCTGCATGTCCTCCCTGTGGTTGCATGGGTTTCCTCCAGGTGATCCGGTTTCCTACCAAAGACATGCTGTAAGTGGATTGGACACTTTAAATTGGCCCTAGGTGTGAGTGAGTGTGTGTGTGTGTGTGTGTGTGTGTGTGTGTGTGTGTGTGTGTGTGTGTGTGTGTGTGTGTGTGTGTGTGTGTGTGTGTGTGTGCTGGGCTGGCAACTCGACACCGTAAAACTGCACTGCCAATCATGAGTGGACTGGTGATCTGCTGTGGTGACCCCTAACCAGAAAAAGCCGAAAGAAGAAGATACTATACATGAAACTAGCATCAAAATTTAAAACATTTATCATTGCATTGTTCCCTGTTTGTTTCACTGCCATTTTGTTGACTTCATTGCTAAAAGAGATCACAATCAGCTTCAGCAAAAAAAATAAAATAATAAAATTGTAGTGTTCTCACTGGTCAAAAAACTCACTCTACTTTAAAGACATGACTGAGCACCTGCTTACAATTAATAAGAATTCTACCTGGAAATTTTAAGTATCTTGGCATGCATAGTCTGCTTGGGTTTGTTAGAATACAGCTGGGTAGCTATTTATGTATGGTAACAATGTGCCCTGTGGCTTGACAATGTTTAACGCCTTAGCACGTTTGCTTTTCAACCATAATGCTCTATGGCAAAGCAGTGTTGCAGACTTATGGTTTTGGCATTGTATCTCACAGGGAAATGTCTCATGACCTAAACTCTGAAACCCAAAAATAATATTTACATCTAAGTGTCCCCTTTCAAAGTCAGATACACAAGTAAAACAAAAATCACTGGCTCTGACAACGTTTTCACTAGTGCTTCATCAGATCTGCCTGTATGGGATTAAAAAGACACAGGAAGTACATGACAACAAGGAACCCACAGTTAAACCTTGCCTGTGATATAAATAGAACATGCTGATATGTATCCTAGAGACTACCCCTTCTCTTGAACAGGCTCCCCATCCATGTAAAGCAGAGTTCCTCCCTAACCCAATTCAAGTACAACTTGGACAAATAATGGGGAATAGGAAATTCATCCCTGGTTTGTCACCTATGTTTCCAATGGACACAGGCAACCTCTAAATAATTCATCTCCCAGGCCGAGTTTATAAATGTTTCATCTCCCAAGCCCCTGCTTATTCTTTTCATGGGTATCAGAACTTGTCAGAGATTTGAGATGCATGGCTAGGCTTAAAAAGGCTCTTGTGGCCGCTAGCCTAGTAAAGAACTATGAACCACACATAAAAGAAAAATAATCCATAATAAATACATATAAAATTAAAATAAAAAATAAAATAAGATAAAAATTAAAAAATAAAATAAAAAGAGTAAGTCGGTGGAGGGTACTGGGGTGACAGCACTATTGGAATCAGAAAAAAAGAGAAAGAAAAGAACAGACTGGGGGGGGGATTCAAATAGGGAATACCAAAGCAGCTAATAATGACCCTGGGTGGCTGTAAGGGAAGAGAACTAAAAAAGGGGGGCTGCCTGGTTACTAGGAAATAAAGGTACAGAACAGGGTAGGGTGTTAAAGCAATGACTGTGCAACAGTAGCTAGCTACCAGTAAGCCAAAGGGCAGGCTGGTTAAACAAGAAACAGGCTATAAAATACCAAATTACATAAATTACTAAACAGCAATACATATAAAAGAAAGTAAGCACCAGCTAAAGAAGTAAAAAACAAATGTGGTAAAGATAAACAGAAGTCCGTGTCCATCTGAGAGTAAACACCCTCAGCTCCTCTTGCAGGAGAACAAATTACTTACAAATCAAGTCGTTGGACGAGGGAAAACTTAAAAGTAATTAAAACGATGCACAGCAAGGTCGAATATAGTCCATAACAAGGTGAGCTCATACATTAGATACATTTGTGGAATCAATAAAACTTGTGGCAGTTGAGTTTCCTTAGGTTAAGAGTACAGTTTATAGAGATTGTACTGTTTATTCCAGGTAGTTTGTTACCTATTAGCCCAATTTGTAATTCCAGCTCTTTTTTCCTCTAGTCTGTCATTAAAGGTTCCTTGGAATGGTTGGTCGAAGACTTTGTCAATGACAAGACATAGAAAAGGTTGTGTCTGGGATATTCCTTGGCATGTTTAGCCATGGGGTTAGAGGTAATCCCTTGCTATATGTTGGTATAGTGGCATGCCATTCTGGTCTTTAACTTGTTAACAGTTTTGCTGACATAAAAGGCTTTACAGTTTTGACAATGGGCCCTATATACTATCATTTCAGTGCCACAGTTGCTGTACCAGATGCTATTGAACCATTTCTTGTTGTTAGGGCAAAAGAAGGAGGCTTTACTATACATGTATTTGCAGTAGCTGCAGTTCGGAGGACTGCATGGGTAGGTGCCTTTGGATTGCAGGATCTAGACAGAGTGGGGAAAATAGTGGCAGCTTTCAATGTAGTCCTTGCTATTCCTGTGTCTGTGGATGTTGAAGACCAGTTTGGGTGGGAGTATCTTATAAAGAGTATAATTCTCACTGATGAAGCATTGATTGTCAGTAATAGTCCAATATATAATGACAAAAAAAAAACAAGTAATAGCTCTTCTAAACTCATGGCAATCAGCTGTGAATGTGCGAGTCATACTGACACTCCATTTGTTGTTTTCCTTCTGTTTTATGATCTTTTGTATGTGTTGAGAATTAGTGTCACTGGTGGTCAGCATGTCGGCATTGTCCTGTTTGCACTTAATAATTGGATCAAAAATCTGTAGGATAAGAGTTTTACTGTAGCCTCTTACAAAAAAATCTTTTTTTGAGGTCAATGATGTTTTTTGTAAAAGCAGAAAGTTCCTTGGAGTCTTGCTATCCTAAGCCCTTGACATTTGATGACATTTCTTTTAGTTTTAAAAGGGTACAGGCTCTCACTGTGCAGCAGAAAATGTGCCATGGTAAGTTTACAGTAAAGGTCATTGGATAGTAGCCCTCCTGTGAGTGGTTTGTGAATAGTGACATCCAGAAAAATGACCAAAGATTGACTGTGGGAGGTGGTAAATTTAAAAAAATTGGTGGAGCTACTGATGTAGTCATAGAATTCCTCTAGTTTTTGGAGGTCTCTGTTGCATATGATAAGGATGTCATCGATGAATCTGCAGTAACAATCTATATGATGGTAGTATTGGGAGGTGTATATAGTTTGCTACTTCCACTTGCCTAGGGCGGTATTGGCTAGACTTGGAGCCATGGCAGCTCCCATAGCTTTACCCCTGGTTTGATGGAAAACATTTTCTTGAATCAGAAATAGCTGTTGTTGAGGAGAAGTTAAAGCAATCTGCTGATGGTTTCAAGCTCCTGTGGTAAGGCTTTCCATTCATTTTGATATGCTTTAACTATGATACAATAGTCATGGGGTAACAAAGTATACAGAACTTCAACATCAATAGTGACCAGCCAAGAATCTTTGTCTATTGCAAGGTTCTGGGTTTTTCTGAAGAGAACTGAATTGTCAAGGATGAACATTTTTTTTATTTGCTGCCAAGGGTTTGATCTGTACCTCCAGGTATATAGATGGGGGTTCATTATTGCTGCCAGCACTAGTGATAACAAGTCTGTAAGGTGGATCATCAGCATTTTTGTGTTTGGGCATCCCAAAGAACCTACGGAGTTCTGGGTGCTCTACCATGAGGACATCTAAGAGATTTCTACTGATCAGTCCTTCTTCATGGAGGTTGGTGATTTCCAACAGAAGTTCTTCATAGGCTAGTTTTATTTTGTAGTAGTCACTGCTGTGGTAATATGTGGTATTGTTGAGTAATGTTGGTCACAAGCATGACTCCTCCCTTATCACCCTACATAATTGGATAGCAAGGTGGTGTAGAGGTTAGCACTGTCATCTCACAGCAAGAAGTTATCCAGTTAAATTCTTGACTAGGGTAACTTCTGTACATAGTCTGCATGTCCTCCCTGTGTTTGTGTGAGTTTCCTCTGGATGTTCCAATTTCCTCCCACATTCCAAAGACATGCATCTGGAGCCTTTCTCCCTGGGCCTCCGCTGAAAGTGGGCCCTGTCCCAGTCGGACTTTCCCAGTCAACAAATGTTAAATAAATAAAATAATTCTTCTTATTCTATAACTTCTTAAGTTTTTTTGTGGCATTTAGTTCATCTTTGCTGATATTATAGAATTCCCTAGTTGTGGGTCTCTGAAATATTCTTCTGATGTCAGCTTCACAATGATCTTCAAAGCTGAGATGGTTGGGTGTCGGGGAGGGCAGAAGTTGCTTGTTTTCTTCCAGATATGAATTGGGACTATGGCACTACTAGTGGGGTCAGTTGGTTTATTATGGAAATGAATCTTGAGGTTTAGTTTTTTTGTAAAAAGCTTCAGGTCAGTAATTGTTTGGATTAAGTTACCTCATTGTTGTGAAATAAAAGTCAGCGCTTTTTACAGTACACTAAGTTCGGCTTTGCTCAAAGTTTCTTAGAGTGGTTCCAGATAACATTCATTTGTTTTGGTTCCATCTTGCCATGGTGTTGCATGGGTCCATTGGCGGTATCTTTGGGTACTTCAGCTCCCTCTTGCCTTGACATGTTTTGTCACTCTTGTGTGGATTGCTTTTCAGATATTCCAGAAAACTGAGTTGACATGAGTCTGTCACATGAAGTGTCTGTGGAGTCCTTTTTGGAGTGAGTTTGTTGTCATGTATCCTTGGAGGGGTTATGCTTAAGGGTTTTGGAGTTAAGTTCTATGTTAGAGAAGGTTAGTCTGAGTGAAAATCCTGATTCCAGGGTGGTTGGTGTGAAGAAAGGAGGTGTCCCAGATTCTTTTCTTGATCTTGAAATTTGACTCTGTTTGGGATGAGCAGCTCAGCATTCTTAGAGTGTACATCCTGGCATTGGGCTGTGTCATTATTCCACTGATGGTAGTAGGATATTTCTCTCTTGGGCTGCTATCTCATCACTTGATAATCACTCAGTGTGCAGTAAGACATGCCTAGATAATATACTTTGTATGTACTTTTTATGTATCTTTTATGTTTAACATGTCCCACTCGAGTGACAGCAGTGAGGTTTTTGTTTTTCTAAGACTGAGCAATGCTTATCTGCCTGTATTGCTGCTTTATATACTTTTTAGCTAAATTAATAGTTTTTTAGCTAAATTAGTAGGTTTTTATTTAAAATAAAGAGGATCAAGCTTAGGTAAGGTTCCAGTAATTTTGTTCATGAGATAATTTCACATTTTCAGAGATATCTTGCAGAACATATTGATATGATCTTGGAACAAACTCAAGTTAAACATTTTCTTGGATTGATTACTGGGAGAATCCTTGTGGAAAGCTGCAGTGATCTCCTGTTTTACTTACTTATTTATTTTATTTATTCATTTCTGGAGTGCTTTCATTTATTTATTGAGATATTTTGCAGAGTCCACTATTTTGAACTTGGGACTAACTCGGGTTTTACCCAAGTCAAACTCTTATTGTGCATGTTTTTGTGAAATATCATGGCTGATCTCTATATTCCCAGCTTAATGGATACATCAAAAGCTAATTACTGAGGCTAGGTAGGCTGTGTGTGTGTTTTTTTTTTTTTTTTGGAACTATTTATATGCTTATGTTTTTACTGACTTTAAGTAAAGGTACTGCAGTTCTTTGTTTTTGATTTTTAATTTTTTGTTTTAGGTGATGGACCTGTTACAACTCATGTTGCTGTATAACAAAGGAAAACAGAAAGGGGAGGAAAAGTAAAGAGAAAATAAAGTAACTTTTCAGTTCAACTCCAAGGATAAAGTGAAAACTATTTAGATTACACCTAACCTGCATTTCATTTATTTGTGTTATGCAAACCAGTGCAGCTTCTTTCAGCTATACGTTTCCATACAAATGTTAAAGCACGGGCTCAGATTATTTACCTAGATCTTCTCCTTACTATTCTTAACAAATTGATTACAATTATGCCTTTAAAGCAAACA
The DNA here is from genome assembly GCF_019279795.1 of Protopterus annectens. Classification (NCBI taxonomy): domain Eukaryota; kingdom Metazoa; phylum Chordata; order Ceratodontiformes; family Protopteridae; genus Protopterus; species Protopterus annectens. Next base: position 1,864,075,364 of record NC_056732.1, read on the forward strand.
ATGAGTTCATAATATTATAATATGGATGTTAAAACTGCTGTATAAAGAAAAAGATATTATGAATTATTATAAGTTCAGCTGCTAAGAAGGCATTTTAATATATACATAACTTATTTTAAAGTTTTTTTTCTTTCATCCATTGTTGAAATTGCTTTATATGATAAGTACCGTGTAATGTTATAGTTAGTGCCTTCCTTCCGAAACTGCTAGAGAAGAAATGAGTTTCAAACTGGAAGGGGTTCAACTTTAGGACTATTAAATATCATGTTCGTATAATTTTATCACTCTAATTCATACTTACTTCATTCTACTCTAAGCAATAGCTTAACATTTTATACTTATATTACCACTGCTTTCTTCAGAAACCATCTTAATCGCAGAAAAGAAGAAGAGAAGAAAACGAAAGGCAAAAACGGGTAAAAGAAAGAGAAATTATATTTCATTCTTTTCTCATTGAATATATCTAGCTGCTATCACTATGAATTGACAAAAGTAAATAAACTGGGGATATGAATCCCTGAACTGCATTCACCAAAAATATCTTGCTGAAAGATACTCCTTTAAGTGTTTTGCATTGGGCAAGCCCCACACCCATACCTCTCAACCTCTTAGCCCAAAAATTCTGGAAAAATCCAAAAATAATGGCTGAACAAAGACCCAAAACTAGGGATACATTTTAAATATTGCTGTTATGAATTTAAAGTTGCTGGAATAAAAGATTTTGTGTTACCATGCATTTTCTCAAGGATACATAGTCTGAAAATCAAATGTCCTGTTACTATTTAGTGAATTCAGTCCTAAATTAATTGCCAGAAAACTGCAAATGTTATGATGAAGAGACCAAAACTATGAGGCAAAAATTTGCACATTCTGCAAAAATTTGGACAGTTGAGATTTATGACCACACCACCCAAACTTATATGTGCAAACACTACAGTTACACTAACTCACAGAAAGATGGAAATCCCCCCCCCATGGGAATCACTTTCTGCACTACTTGCAACAATGATTTCCTATGGAGGAAGTCCAATCTTCGGAGAGGTGAACCTCGGGCAGTCAAAGCTCGACAGTTTAAGCTTCGTCCACCATAAGTTACCGTATCTAGCTACACTCAAATGTAAAATAAATATAAATTCTATAAGATATCTATGAAAGCTACTTCTGTAACTGGTTACTTTTCACGTATCATAAAACCTCTATATGTACATGGTGTCACTTTAATTCTGGAAATTAGTAACAATCACATACTATACTATACTGAAAATATTATTATTATTTAAATAAGTTTTAACCACCATTCTCACTTTTCTTATTAGAGTTTTATAATTTTCTCACACAAAATCCACTGCTTGAAAACCTAGGATTAGGAATCCATTTTAGATAAGAAAACACAGAAGAAAAAATAATAATTTATAAATATGTCTTGTTGTTACTGTTTGAAACTTCACATTCTGTAGACTTCATCATATTATTACTGTTATTCATCTTTTCTGCTTATTTGAAACTGTTTTATTTATTAAATGTTCAGTAGTTTTTAACTCCATATTTTTTAGCTTATTAGGTTATATATTTATTCAGAAAAATCTAGGTGTTCTCATTCCATATTGTATTTCATGTCATTTAATGACAGATCTATGTACTAAATTTTATTCTTGAATTTATATGACTGACTAAAGTATACTATATATTAATAAGCAGAATGTTTGAAATGTCATTGTTAATAGTAATAATTATTATTATTATTATTATTATTTATTATTATTATTATTATAATAAAAACTGGACACTAAACTCATTTCCCATGCTGTTATATAGAAATATATCTTTCTCCAAGCTGAAATTTTGTGTTAACTGTGGAGTTCTGGCCTCACCTGTTTTACATTTTTATATACTGAGTCTTTAGTTACAGTTTTGGTTGCATACGTTAGTCTAGTATGTTATCTGCTTATATACCAGGATATTTTTTAATTCCACATGTACTGTCATGGTTATGTTTATTATTTTATTTATTTTCTCTAGAACTTCTTTGGCACATCTGAAATACTCCTTGTGATTCAACAGACATTTAAGAAGCATAATCATTGGTTGTTGATACATTTATCTGAATACATTACTTTATATGGCTTATTTTGTATTCTCACTTATGGAGTTATCACTGACATCTTTAACTGATAATGATTTAAACAATTCTGCAAAAAAGGGATGTCTTTTGTAATACCCCATTGCCAAGGAATCACAAATATTATTTCTTCTGAGAAATCATCTTAAGCACTCTGATAGTAATATTTGGAATCCAAATCAGTACATAATTTTAGCTCAATCATCTTTCAAAAGTAGATACAAAGAAGTTATGATCTTATGGGAAAATCTATTAATCCCTCAGATTGTTTATAAATGTGAAGATAAGAAATGTTTATTATGTTTGTTGCTAATAAAATATAATAGTAGAATTTGGTCATTAACCAGTTTATACTGGTTTCCTCAGATGGGATTCAAGTAGCTAAACAAATTTAAATATTATTCTTAAAGCAAAAGGCAGCTTAATAATGGGAAGCAACTGCAATTGTGTTCTGAATATTTCTGACTGTAGTGCCCCTATAAAGATAAGATTACCTTACTAAGTAAAAGTCTTAATAACTGGACTGAGTTTCTCAACTTAATGGATTATTTTGTGTTGAGGGATGAAAAATCCTTGGATTTCACATACTGCTTCTGTACTCATGGAACTCAAGTTAGAATAGACAAGATTTTTATTTCACAAGATTTAACTTCCAAAATACTCAACTTTAATATAACCCCTTGCCCCACATCTGATATTAATGTACTTAGGCTACTAAAATCATATAAAATCTTAAGACTATCCCTGATGAATAGAATTCCTTCTTGTAGTTAATTTAAAAGAATGTACATCTTGGTTTCTTTCATTAAATGAATTCTTTATGCATGTCATCAACTCTCAAGAAGTAAGTAAAGTTTTGATTTAAACTCTTTTGAATCCTATACGTATGGCAAGACTCTTGCATAGCTTACAGAAAAATAAAGCAAAGGGACAATGAATTACTTGATACGCAAAACAAACTGCAAGCAGCCAAATGTAACTTTAGCAAAGAGATAAAGCAAGAAAAGAAGAAATGGACTCTAAGTAAGAGATATTCTGAATTCCTAATGAACAAAAAATCCTTATCACTAGAAAAAAACTGGAGCTAGCAACTTGTGCTATATTTCCTAAATACATACATAATTTATCAAAGAAAGTACAACTACAGTCTAAATCATATCAGCTAAAAGATAAAAGATGTGGATGCGGAATAAGGTGAAGTCCCAGGACTGGAAAAACTCCATTATCAGCCTCAACAAAAGCTTGAGATCCCTCATCAAATCCTCTAAAGCTGGCTATGAAAAGAGAATTGCAGCAGATAGGAAAGACAAGCACAATGGCAATACCCAGATTTGCTCGGAGCTTTTGCACAATGGCACCTCCTATACTGAGCCAACAGATATTGCCAGTATACTGGCTGACAGATTCAGTGCCAACCTTACCCATCTCACCCCCACCAAAGGACCAATCACAATACCAGTAGATTGCTAGGTACCCAGTGTTACTGCTGCACAGGTTAAAACAGCACTGTCCAAAGCCAAGAATACAGCTTCTATGGGACCTGACAATATCCCTGGCTGTGTTCTTCATGATCTACAGAGTGAACTGGTACCTCACCTATGTGCCCTGTTCAATCACAGCCTCACCTCAGGCTTTGTCCCTACCGAATGGTGCACTGCTACAGTCATCCCGCTGCACAAAGGAGGAGTGATTACAGACCCTGGGAACTATCACCCCATTAGCCTGACGAGTCTGGTATGCAAAGCTATGGAGCGCATCATAATGGACCTAATAAACAAGGATATAGGGAATCTCCAAACTCTGGATCCCACACAGTTTGGTTTTGTGAAGAGTAGATCATGCCTGCTCAACCTGGTCGACTTCTTTGAGTCAGTCATAAGATCTGTGGAAGAAGGCAAGGTGGTTCATACAGCCTACCTTGATCTGGCCAAGGCCTTTGATACCATGCCCCACTATGGAATCACAGAAAAACTCACTAAGCTAGGCATCAATCCCTATATCACTAGGTAGGTTGAAAACTGGCTCACAGATGCAACCCATAGTGTGAAAGTAGCTGACTCCAAGCCAGACTGATAAACAGTCATGAGTGGTGTCCCACAGGGTTCAGTTCTGGGTCCTCTCCTGTTTAGTATCTACTTCTCTGAAGTCCAGGCCAACATGAAGGGACTCTGTCTGACAAAGTTCACAAACAGTTGCAAGTTGGGTGCCATAATTAACTCCCCAAGTGATGTTGGCATCCTACAGAAAGGCTTCACTGAGACCAGTGACTGGTGTCAGAACCATGGCCTTAAGCTCAATGCTAAAAAATTTGTCGCCATCCCCTTTGGGAAAAACCCAGTTCCCATGAATTACCACATCGATGATAGTCCACTGAACACAGAAGGTGGTATAAGAGATCTGGGAACACAGGTTGACAGCAACATCCCTTTTGACCACCACTTTGCCACTATGGTTAGAAAGTCCTTCTATGTGGCACATCTCATTACTAAGGGTTTTGCATCCATGAAGGAAGAGGTCATTGTCTCCCTCTATTCTTCCCTCATTAGGCCAATCATAGAGTACAATGCCCCATTTGGCATGTACCTCACTGGACACCTGCAACAACTGGAGAGGCCGCAAATGTACCTCACAAAGAGGCTCCTAGGCCTTAAACACTTGTCCTACATGGACAGACTAAAAAAACTCCAACTATTCTCTGTCTCATATCACCTACTTAGAGGTGATCTCTGCTTGACTTACAAAGCCATGTCTAACCCAGCTCTTTCAGAAATGCTACATCTAAAGAAATCCTAATTCCTCTGAACTACATGCTCCAGAGACCTTAACCCCATTACCACAATCAACAGAACATGCTGGAGGGACAGGCTCATAACCCAGAGGCTGCACATGCTATGGAATAGACTTGCCATACATATCAAACAGAGCATTTCACTGGCTCTCTTCAAGACAAATCTTGATGAGTGGATGGAAAATAGTAAATTCACCCCGGGGACCATTCCAGTGACTCTACTTGACAGAAAGCACTGGGAACTAAGGTTGGGTGGCATGATGCCAGGGTAATCCTATTGGCTAAGTTTGTAAAGACTCCAGGGTCATTAGCCTAGTTCACACATATGAACCTATGAAACCAGAACAATAGAAAATGCAAAGTACTGTGGAAAGTCTAGAGATACTTAGACAATATTCTAAGTCTTTAAATCAGGAAACAATAAAAGAAGATCCTTCCAACTCGAAAATAAATTCAGTTTTTGATAGTGAATTATGAAATAAGATATCACTTGTATTACAATATAGGATACTTGACCAGATCTCTCTCTCAAGGAAAAAGAAAAAAAAACATACTTTTGACATTATTACCTTAGATTGAAAGACTTTTGATCAGTCTGTTTACCTCTGTAGTCTTCATACAATCTATGAGTGTATATTAATCTTACTTTGTTCACCTCTGTAATCTTCATGCAATCTATGAGTGTATATTAATCTTACTTTGTTTACCTCTGTAATATTCATGCAATCTATGTGCGTATATTAATCTTAGTTTGTTTACCTCTGTAATCTTCATGCAATCTATGTGTGTATACTAATCTTAGTTTGTTCACCTCTGTAATCTTCATGCAATCTATGTGTGTATACTAATCTTAGTTTGTTCACCTCTGTAATCTTCATGCAATCTATATGTGTATACTAATCTTAGTTTGTTTACCTCTGTAATCTTCATGCAATCTATGTGTGTATATTAATCTTACTTTGTTCACCTCTGTAATCTTCATGCAATCTATGTATGTAAACTAATCTTAGTTTGTTCACCTCTGTAATCTTCATGCAATCTATGTGTGTATATTAATCTTAGTTTGTTTACCTCTGTAATCTTCATGCAATCTATGTGTGTATACTAATCTTAGTTTGTTTACCTCTGTAATCTTCATGCAATCTATGTGTGTATATTAATCTTAGTTTGTTTACCTCTGTAATCTTCATGCAATCTATGTGTGTATATTAATCTTAGTTTGTTTACCTCTGTAATCTTCATGCAATCTATGTGTGTATATTAATCTTAGTTTGTTTACCTCTGTAATCTTCATGCAATCTATGTGTGTAAACTAATCTTAGTTTGTTTACCTCTGTAATCTTCATGCAATCTATGTGTGTATATTAATCTTAGTTTGTTTACCTCTGTAGTCTTCATGCAATCTATGTGTGTATACTAATCTTAGTTTGTTTACCTCTGTAATCTTCATGCAATCTATGTGTGTATATTAATCTTAGTTTGTTTACCTCTGTAATCTTCATGCAATCTATGTGTATATTAATCTTAGTTTGTTTACCTCTGTAATCTTCATGCAATCTATGTGTATATATTAATCTTAGTTTGTTTACCTCTGTAATCTTCATGCAATCTATGTGTGTATACTAATCTTAGTTTGTTTACCTCTGTAATCTCCATGCAATCTATGTGTGTATATTAATCTTAGTTTGTTTACCTCTGTAATCTTCATGCAATCTATGTGTGTATATTAATCTTAGTTTGTTTACCTCTGTAATCTTCATGCATTCTATGTTTGTATATTAATCTTAGTTTGTTTACCTCTGTAGTCTTCATGCAATCTATGTGTGTATATTAATCTTAGTTTGTTTACCTCTGTAATCTTCATGCAATCTATGTGTGTAAACTAATCTTAGTTTGTTCACCTCTGTAATCTTCATGCAATCTATGTGTGTATATTAATCTTAGTTTGTTTACCTCTGTAATCTTCATGCAATCTATGAGTGTATATTAATCTTACTTTGTTCACCTCTGTAATCTTCATGCAATCTATGTGCGTATATTAATCTTAGTTTGTTTACCTCTGTAATCTTCATGCAATCTATGTGCGTATATTAATCTTAGTTTGTTTACCTCTGTAATCTTCATGCAATCTATGAGTGTATATTAATCTTAGTTTGTTTACCTCTGTAATCTTCATGCAATCTATGTGTGTATACTAATCTTAGTTTGTTTACCTCTGTAATCTTCATGCAATCTATGTGTGTATATTAATCTTAGTTTGTTTACCTCTGTAATCTTCATGCAATCTATGTGTGTATATTAATCTTAGTTTGTTCACCTCTGTAATCTTCATGCAATCTATGTGTGTATATTAATCTTTGTTTACCTCTGTAATCTTCATGCAATCTATGTGTGTATATTAATCTTAGTTTGTTTACCTCTGTAATCTTCATGCAATCTATGTGTGTATATTAATCTTAGTTTGTTCACCTCTGTAATCTTCATGCAATCTATGTGTGTATACTAATCTTAGTTTGTTCACCTCTGTAATCTTCATGCAATCTATGTGTGTATACTAATCTTACTTTGTTCACCTCTGTAATCTTCATGCAATCTATGTGTGTATATTAACCTTTGTGCAATCTGTATGAGGAGCTTTTCTCCCCAGGACTCCATTGAAAACAGGTTCTTCAGGCCCAATGGACTATCCTGGATAAACAACTGCAAATAAATAAATAAATAAATAAATAAATAAATAAATTAAATAAAATTTTGAATAAAATGAAATAACTAACACCCAATAACCCCCTTCCCACCCACATAAACACACACACACACACACACACACACACACACACACACACACACACACACACAAACACACAAAATTGTTATAAAACCATAATTACTTAAATTTTTACCCTGGCAATTGATATTGTTTATGTAATAGGACTTCCTGATATAAATGTATCTAGGTTAATCCATCCCACCCCCCTACCCCCAGAATTATTCATTAACAACTCCAATTATTGAAGAAGATAAAAATATCCCCTTATGTGCTGTATACAGGCCAATATCTCTACTAAATATGTAATGTAAAATGTTTATGTTCATCTTAGCTGATAAATTAAAGGAACCTACACCTAATTTAAGTAGCACAGATCAATCTGGTTTCATATTTATGAGACAAACCCACGATAATATCAAAAAATAATCACTTCAAGGCTTTAAACAATATAAAACAAGAAATTTTTTTTGTTAGCCTAGATATTGAAAGGGTTTTCAATTCACTAAATTGGAACTGTTCATTCAAAATTGCGGCGCTATTTTAGATTTCCTTTTCAGCTTATATCTCTGTTAGTAAATATATACAAACAACACCTGCAAAGCTCTGGCAAAACTAAACCAAAACTAATCAAATAAAATAGCCAGCATGAGTCTTTTCAAAGACAAACAATGCAAAGATGGTAAAAAACTTAAAATATGTAGTTTATTGCAACCAGTTAAAAAGTAAAAACAGAACAGGTTAAGCACTTTCGTCAGGAATCAATTCAAACCCAACTTCATCAGGACCTCTGACTGTGTGCAGGTGCCATGCTTAAAACAATAAAAACAGGAAATTGAAACAAAGAAAGTTCATCCCACAGAATAATAAAATATAAATAAAAATGCAAACATTAAACCAATTAAATATTTTAAATGTAACAAGTAATTATGCCAACTATAAGCTTTCATCTTAAAACCTAAAAAAACATGAAAATGCACTAGTCATAAGCCTTCAGTTTTAGAAAACTGGCAACTGAGATGTTCTCATTCAATCCAGGTGGGACCAGAGAATTAAGGTGGAGTTGCTTCACCTCTAATAAAATTTCAGAAGGATTGCCTTGGGGGTTAACTAAAACCCACTACAAAAATGCAAATTTAAAATAGGTAAAGTTCCCACACACCAATGTGTGTTTATATAATGTATTACTAGTGTTACAATTTCTGATGTCATTATAATGTTCATAAATTCTACATTTTAATATGCAATCCATTTTACCCATATATTTATGAGACAAACCCAAGATAATATAAAAAAAATAATTTTAAGAAATTTTAAATAATACAAAACAAGAAGTTATTTTTGTTAGCCTAGATATTGAAAAGGTTTTCAATTCAATTAAATTGGAACTGTTCATTCAAAATTGCAGAACTATTTTAGATGACCTTCTCAATTTATATCTCTATTAGCAAATATATACAAAGCCAACAAGGCTTGTGTCAAATTCGGTCATTTCTTTTCAGAGTCAATTCCAATATCTAGAGAAACAAAACAGAGTTATCCTTTAGCTCCTATTCTTTTTGCTTTGGACATTGAAATATTGGCATTTTTTTTTTGTTAGAACTAACCCAAAAATAAAAAAACTTAGAATTCAGAAATAACTATAATTCTAAAAAATATGCTTTTCAAAACATATATTGCTATTATTACTTAATTCTAAAGAGTCATTGAATGTATGGATTTCAGTCATTAATACATTTGAAGAGCTATTATGAATCCATTTTAATGAATCATAATCTGAATATCTTATTACAAATAAAAAGGAAAATTCACAGTTGATTCACTGTAACTTTACTGTAAAGGAATCTCAAAGTTTGCTATATCTGGATATAGCTATCAAAATTTAAAAAAAAACTAGAGATACTAATTATGAAGCAAATTTGATTTCTCAATTAAATAAACTATTCATATCATTTAAAGATAGACTCTAGTGAATAAAAACAAATTTCCCAAAGATTTTATACATAATATAAGCTTTAGATCTTCCTCCTAATAAAGATAATTTAAATAAGTAATAAGCCACTTTTAAATTTTCTCTGTTTCTCCAACAAGCCTTGGATTATTTTAGGTAATCACAAAACACTTTGGGATTTAGGGCTATTAACTTTCCAAACACAGAAACCTGTGAAGATGATACAGTTTTTAGAGTAGTGAACTAGTTGGACACTACTTATACAACAAATTGGAAATTAACGCCTTAATAAAATGAAAACTAATATATATTACACTGAAATTGTAAACAACTTAATTTGGTTTTATGTAATTGTATCCAGTTTTATATTTATTCTGTCACACAATCAAAATGTGTTAATTTTATTTTAAAATCTTTTAAATCCACCATCCTAGGTAATCCAGGTTTTGGAACTTTGGTTTGATGCATTAATCCTGTTTTCTATTATTAAAGGATTTTTTGAGATATTCCTTTTAGAAGTTACTTCAGAGGAAAAAAAGGGTAACTTTTTTTAGCCTGGTTTAATTGCCATGATGAAATGGAAATTAAATTAATGCAAGCTCTGCTTACTGCTAAAACATAACTTAGACTCCCAAGACTAGACAGTTTTACAAAGTGTCTGATCCCATGCAAAAATACATTTCTGACATCATGATTCCACTAAAATGAGTCTCCCAAACCAATAAAGGGTGGTATTCATAGTCTTGAGTACTGCACTTCATAGCAGCCACCCACAATGAGTGCCACTATGCCAGGATTCAAATAGAGTAAGCACATGTTATTCACTCTAAGTAAATAAGAAGACATTTTAACAACCTTGTCCACTTACAGCAAAACTGTAAGGTAGCTGAAAATGATGCTTAACTATGTGTGAAGGTATTTTCCTACTGGTAGACAAAGACTGAATACTTGAGATTCAACTGTGAGAAGTTGTACCTGAAGTCATTCCCTTTTGGAAGGAAATTCCCCCATTTTTTTTAAGTTGGTGAAAATGTGGAGTTGGAATGTATAAGTTAGGGGTTTGTATGGGCAGAATGTTTTTGGCAAATACAGTTCAGGAATTCCAATCCTCAGTGCAGTCACGTCTGTCCATTCATAGTGAAAGTGTGAAGGACTACATGAAAACCTTATGATTTATATGATATCGTACATTCTCAGATATTGAGGATAAATGTGGCTACATTTGATAGCTGCCTGACTGCTATGCAGTGACTGAGAATTAATGAAAATCAATTTGCAATATACAAAAGTAACAACAATATTTGACAAAGAGCTTAATATGATCAAATCAGTAAATCTGCAGAAAACTGACATTTATCTTGACACGTGGTTCTGTTCTTCACATTTAGATAGCATAGATAAGTAAAAGCAATGCCTATGTTTCTTTCCTTTAAGCATATTATTTCAATTATTATTATCATGATTTATATGTATATATTTTATGTATTTTAAATGTTTAAGAATGTTGCTCATAGAAAATTACAGATTAACACATTTTGTTATATTTTCTTAAAATATTCAGTGTACTATAGCTGAATACAATGTGTCAAATATGTGAGTGAGTGGGTGACCCTTTTCTTTTATTTTGCTGACCCTTGGCAAACAAATTTTCATGATGATTTTATCCTAGTAACAACCTGAAAGTTATTTCTCAAAACAGGCTTACATCTGTCTTGTTAGAGTAATTACTTCTAGTCAATAAAATGTTCATTTATATTTATAGGTATGCTTTTGATAAAGAAAGGAATTAATTATAAGCACTAATTTATAATCTGTGTTGGCTGAGACCCTTTTAGCCAGGCAGTGCATTTTCTTGTAGCTTTTTATTTCTTTATTACTTCCTGGCATATTTTTAGCCACCACTGACATATATATAAAAGGGTTCCCACATATATTATCCAGAGGTACAATTTTGTAAGACTGTGTATCAATTTTCTTTGAAATTCCAATACTATAGCAGGTCCCCCTGAACAAACATGAAAACCATGTATGTTTGTTCTTATCTCAGACTATCGGTTCAGTACACTTCATAAATCACACTATATTTTGGACCTGATGCACTTGATCCACTGCTTGATGTCTTATACACTCCATTCCACAGTTGATGGCAACAGTTACTAGGCTCACACAACCTACAATGCCAGCTATAATCAGTATAAGCTGCATTATCCCCCATGACAACTGATTGGACCTCTCAGCCAAGAGAGTCATGTTTTTTCTCTGTGATTTTTTTTTTCTCAGTTTTCTCGATTAGCCTGGGGGGGTCTTGATTTAAGGTTCATTATCAGGAAGATAAGAATATAAATCTAGCATTCCCTTCTCACCAATTCAGAAGTATCACATTTATCACAAATATATATCAAGTGGTAAAACACATTACTTCCTCTAACATCAATGATAACCTACACGTTTCCCAAATTTCTTTCACTGCTCAATGAAAGAGAAAGACTGATGCTTCTGCAGGACATCATCTCCTACATTGTTTTTGCTATGTCATTGTGTCTTTTAAGTATAACATTCCTAATATGACTAAGCAAGGTAGAAGTGTGCCTAATGGATAGAATTACATCTCGTAAATAACACAGACCACTCCAACCTTCAGGAGTCATTTATATGCTCTTTTCCCACATATGTTATATATATATATACCTACCTGAATTGGAATAGTTTTAGCTTTTATAAATGTAGTACAGATATTATTACTAAAAGGTATATTAACAGTCCCATATTTCTGGTGGACTAGCAGTTATTTCTTCCTTCATCTCATAGGCAAACATCAGCATTTTCCTGTACAGGCCTGAAAGGATGTTCAGTCTCCGTTTCTTTAATAGAGTCAGTCTTTGAATCCGTAAGGTTAACATAAGATGAACATCTCTGGAAGCAAAAATGTCATGCTTAACATCTTGAGGTATCTCCATTTAGGCGCAAAATTGGCAAATGTCAAAGGTCTCTGGAAAAAGTTGCATATTTGATTAACCATCATGTGGACATGAAGATTAATAAAGATATTCGTCTGTTAGGACTTTCTTTGCAGGGATATCTGAAAAAGTGTGAGAATCATGTTTTTAGTAGTTGTGTCTGATAATAGCCCCCATGAAAAGAAAAATGATAAGTTATTTATTTTTCCTTCAGTTGTAAAATTTTATGCGTTTGTGGATTTAACCACATTTTGGCAATCAGCACTGTATAGTTAAATTTAGACTGCCACTAACCCTACATTTTTAGTAATGTAGGGTCCTACATAATTTAGGCCCACTTTACTTGTATCGCCTGACTGCTGTACCGTTTACAAGATTTTCTTGCTTCAATTGTATCTCCTTTTCCCAGATCTCATTTTGTCTGTGAAGTTCTAAATTCTAGGCTTGTCCAACTTTCCAGACTCTTCCATTTTATTCAGCTGATTTGGTCTTGAAGCTGGTCTCACAATTTTATTTATTTTTTTTAATTAAAGGAGAATAAATTGAATGCCAGCCATTTGGAAGCAGGATATCTTCCAGTACCAAGCTCTAGGGCTGGAATTTCCCTAATAATACTTTAATAAGCATGGGAAAGGTGAGACTCACTTTGTTTGCAATGTGGAATAAGTCAAACTACTCAGGTGGGGATATGTGCAGTTTTCCACTGCCAATCAATAAAATGGGTCCCCCTGAAAAATGAATTTCCTCTTTGCCCACTCCTTCCACTCTCTTCTTCTTGCACCAGTTGTCATTTCCTGTCACATCCTTTAAGGTTGTATTAGTGCTTTCAAATGAAACTGACATATTTGTTTTGTTAGCTTTCCAGTAAAGTTGGTTTCCTGATCATTGTGTATTTTACAAGGTATGCTCCATGTTGGAATAATTTTTTCACTCATTATTTTAACTACTGAATTGGCACCTTCCTTTTTTGTTATATTTCCTGCTGTTACACTTTCCTATGTTGTTTTTGTCCTTACTAATACTCATGTGTCACCTGTGCATTTAAATTTGGAATTTACAATTTGTTTTAGCTTTTCCCTTCCTGCATGTCCAAAGAAATGATGACAGTAGGTAATTGATATAATCACAGACTTAATAATCTACTTAATAATCTGGTTAAATAAGAGGTACCACATCATTATATAATTTTATTTAAAGTACATAAGGGTTATATATTATTATGACAGCTACTAAGTAGGGCAGGACCAGCTTGAATGTCACATTAATGGGGGAAAGGATGTGAATTTAACGTGTACCAATAACACTTTGTTTTGCAGCACAATAAGCCACTCCCATGCCTGATAAAAAGTATATATATATTTAGAAAGCTTGTGAGGAAATTATTACTCTATTTTTGTTTTACTTGGATCGCTTGTCTGTGTACTTAATAAAGGATTTTTGACTGGAAACAGACTGCCTACCTTGCTTGGATTACTTTCGAATACTTAGTAATGCTGTAGAATTGTATATTTTCTGTTATTACTTTTTGTTTTGTTTTGTTTTGACGTAAGACGAGTTTACGTTCACTACTTATACTACTATTGTCTGATCTGATTACTATACAGTGATTAACTAGAAATATATGGACTGAAAATCTTCCACGCAGAGAAGTTTCTTACACTGTTTTGTTTTTGGACCCACTAAACTTTAGTGGGTTGTTTTGAGACTTCGGGGATACTACGGAGATTACTTGCTTTTTAATTGATATTTTTCCTTTCTCAGGCTCAATTGTTTTTACTCTGTGCAGAGGACCCTTTTTAAATCCTCCTAATACTGACCAAGTTCTGGGAATACATCCCACATCCATTCTATACATCCCATGACATCCCATGCACATTCTATACACCCCATGTATATTCTATACATCCCATGCACATTCTATACACCCCATGTATATTCTATACATCCCATGCACATTCTATACACCCCATGTATATTCTATACATCCCATGCACATTCTATACACCCCATGAATATTCTATACATCCCATGCACATTCTATACACTCCATGTATATTCTATTCATCCCATGCGCATTCTATACACCCCATGTATATTCTATACATCCCATGCACATTCTATACACCCCATGTATATTCTATACATCCCATGCACATTCTATACACGCCATGTATATTCTATACATCCCATGCACATTCTATACACCCCATGTATATTCTATACATCCCATGCACATTCTATACACCCCATGTATATTCTATACATCCCATGCACATTCTATACACCCCATGTATATTCTATACATC